>NC_045596.1:52940509-53243535 GCF_009762305.2 Zalophus californianus | reverse complement strand
TGGCTAATCAAGTTACACACAACTTATAAAAACCATTGGCTATTTACACTTTGGTAAACTGCAAACCCAAACACTCTCAATAAGGTAGTAGGTATCCATTTCTACATAAGATTTCTATTGCCTCAAGAACTGTGTTCTCTGTGTAATGGCTTACACTCCACTGACCTGATTAAACTTCTAATTATACTGTATTGAATGTGTCTCTATAATGTTCACACAAAAACAAAATCACACCCTTCTATAACTGCAATTATTAGAATTAAAAAAATTTGAAAAACTTATTTTTCAGAATTCATATTAATACAAGTTGAAGTCTAGTATAAAAACAATGAAGAGGGGCGCTTGGGTGGCTCAGTTATTAAGCATCTGCCTTTGGCTTGGGTCATGATCCCAGAGTCCTACGATCGAGCCCCGCATCAGGCTCCCTGCACTGCGGACAGCCTGCTTCTCCCTCTCCCACTCCCCCTGTTTGTGTTCCCTCTCTTGCTGTGTCTCTCTCTGTCAAATAAATAAAATCTTTAAAAAAATAAAAAAAATAAAAATAAAAACAATGAAGAGGGGTTCTGGTTCAAGATGGTGACACAGGAAGACACTGAAGTCACCTCCTCCCAGACACTCTGAATATATAGATACATATGAAAAAATTTTCTCTGAAAAAAAAAAAAAAGCTAAATGACTCCTACACATTGAGGAAACTAGAAAAAAAATCCCACATCAAGGCAGATAAAAGAGGCTGGGATGAAATCCCATCATGTACTCCACCCTTAGCATGGCCATCTATAATCAGGAGGAATTCAAAACTGGAGCTTCTCCCTGAGTAGTGAAGGGTTTGAATCCCACCTTGGGAAACTCAACTTTTGAAACCTGCACCTGAGAGATGAATCTCCAAAACATCTAACTTTGAAAATCAACAGGATCTGTGTCCACAAGACTGTTGTAAATTGAGAAAAAACTCTTAAAAGGGTCATACATTTGGATTCACCCACTCTAGGGCCCAGTGTAGAGTCAACCAATTGAGAATAATCCAGCCTTTATGTGAAAGAGGCTTATTGGCTTATATCTGAGTGTCACCCTGACAGACACAGGCATCAAATATAACATACATCTATGGACCTACTGGGATGGAGGCTTGTGAGCACTGTTATTGTACTTTCCCTCTTCCATGCTTTGGCTTGATAATATCTCCCAGAAAAGAGCTGGTACCCTCCTTAGTGGCCCCAATTTTTGATGCTGCTGCTCAGGGGACATCATTAGATCACCTCGCTCTGGTAGCAAGCAGGGCTTAAGCAATGAGGGTTCTATTATATGAAGGACTACAACCAACATAGAAAGAGTTCCTAAACACAGAGCACAGCAAGGGTCAATAGACCCAGAAGTCCAGTCTTTCTATGCAAGAGGCTTATTAGTTTATCTTGATATCTGTAGCCTGAGAAGGCTTCTAATTAAATACATATCTAAGGGCCTCCCGTAATCCTCAGAGATCTGGAGGGCTTGGTACTATCTTTACACTCGTCCTCTGCCACACTCCAGAGCATGATTATCTTCTAGAGGGGTACTTATATATGTGACAGGTTCCCCAGTTTATACTTCTGGTACCCTGATTGTTGTAGCTACTGACCAGGAGACACCTTTTATTTATTCATTTTTATTTTTTAAGATTTTATTATTTATTTGACAGAGAAAGACACAGCGAGAGAGAGAACACAAGCAGGGGGAGTGGGAGATGGAGGCGAACCATAAAGGACTCTTTACTATAGGAAACAAACTGAGGGTTGCTGGAGGGGAGGTTGGTGGGAGGATGGGGTAAATGGGTGATGGACCACAAGGAGGGCACTTGTAATGAGAACCTGGTGTTATATGCAAGTGATAAATCACTAAATTTTACTCCTGAAACTAATATTACACTATATATTAACTCACTACAGTTTAAGTAAAATCTTGAAAGAAAAAAAATATATATACTAGAAGGACACCTGGATAGCTCAGTCGGTTAAGCATATGAGTCTTGATCCAAGCTTAGGTCTTTATCTAAGGGTCATGAGTTCAAGCCCCATGTTGGGCTCCATGCTGGTCATGGAGCCTACTTAAAAATATATATATATATATATACTATAGAATTTGAACAGCAGACTAGATGAAGGAGAAGGAAGGATTAATACCTTCAAAGATAGAAAAGTGGAAAGCACTAAATTAAAGTAGCAAAAGGGAAAAAAAGACAGAAAAACATGTAAAAATAGCCCAAGAAACTTCAGGCACACTAACATTCACATTTTAGAGATTCTAGAAGGAGAGAGAGAGAGAGAGAGAGGCTGAAAACTTCCCTACCTTGGAAAAAGAAATATATATCTAGACCCAGGAATCCCAGAAATTTCCAAATATGAGGCATCCTAAGAAATTCACACCAAGACACATTATAATTACAATGCCAAGAGTTAAGAGGAGAGACTCTTATAAGCAGCAAAAGTAAAACAACTTGTTATATACAAGGAAATCTGCATAAGACTACCAGCAGATTTTTCAGGAGAAACTATGTAAGTCTTAAGGGAGTAGCATGATATATTTAAAGTGCTTAAAGAAAAGGCAAGAAAAGAAAAAAACACAAAAAAAATCTTCTAGGCAAGAGTACCTGTCAAACTTGTTATTCTGAATTGAAGGAAAGAGAAAGAGCTTATCAGACAAGCAAAAGCTAAAGAAGTATGTCACCACTAACCAGGCTTACAAGAAAGGTTAAAGGGACCTCTTTAAGCTAAAAAGAAAGGGTACTAATTAGTAACAGGAAAACATATGAAAGTATAAACCTCACTGATAAAGGTAAATATATTTTAAAATTTAGAATAATCAAAAATTATAATGGTAGTGGATTAATCACTTATAAAGCTAGTATGAACATTAGAGCACAAAAGGAAATGAAATAGATGATGACAAATATAACATTAAAGACATAAAATGTGGGGAAGGGGAAGTAAAAATGTAGAACTTCAGAATGCATTCAAATTTAAGTTGTTAACAACTTAAAAGATGTTATAAATATGATTTGTTATATGTAAGCCACATGGTAGGCACACACCAAAAACCCATAGTAGATAGAAAAAAGTATACCACTAAGGAAAATCTACAAATCATGAAGGAAGAGACCAGGATAAGAATAATGGAACAGAAAAAAAATGCAAAACAGACAGAAAGTACATACCAATCAATAATTACTTTAAATATAAATGAAGGGTGCCTTGGTTGTGCAGTTGGTTAAGCGTCCAACTCTCGGTTTTGGCTCAGGCCGTGATCTCAGGGTCATGAGTTCGAGCCCCATATTTGGCTCCATGCTCAGTGCAGAGTCTGCTTAAGACACTCTCTCCCTTTCCATCTGTTCCCTCACCACCATGTGCACTCTCTCTCTCTCTCAAATAAATAAATAAATCTTTAAAACAATGTAAGTGGAGGGATGCCTGGGTGGCTCAGTCAGTTAAGCATCTGCCTTTAGTTTGGGTCATGATCCCAGGTCCTAGGATCAAGTCCCACATCAGGCTCCTTGTTCAGTAGGATGCCTGCTTCTCCCTCTGTCTGCTACTCCCCCTGCTTATGGTCTTTCTCTCTCTGACAAATATATAAAATCTTTAAAAGAAATGTAAGTGGAATAGATAGTCTAGGCAAATAAATTACAGTGGCTGGATAATTTTTTAAAAAATGATCCATCCAAATACTGCATACAAGACAATCACTTCAAGATAAAAATACATATAGACTGTCAGTGAAGGGATGGAAAAAGATATTTCATGCAAATGGAAACCAAAAGAAAGCTGGGTAGCTATCCTTATATCACACAAACTAGATTTTAAGACAAAGACTGTAATAAGAGACAAAGAAGGGCATTGCATAATTATAAATTATTCAATCTAGGAAGAGGATATAACATTTGTAAATATTTATGCACTCAACATAGAGACATATACATACATATATATATGTATTATACATCTAATACATAACTGATATCAACAGACCTAAAGAGAGAAATAGACCAAAATACAATAATAGTAGGAGACTTTAATAACCCACTGATCATCAATGGATAGATCATTCAGACAGAAAATTAATACAGAAACAATGGTCTTAAATGACACATTAGACTGGATAGACTTAACAGATGTTTACAGACTATTCCATTCCAAAACAACAGAATGCACATTATTTTCCGATGCACATCAAACATTCTCCAGGATGAATCATATGTTAGGTCACAAAACAAGTTTTTAAAATTTATAAAGATTACCATCATATCAAGCATCCTTTCTGACCACAATGGTATGAAACTAGATATAAGTTATCTCAATTCCACAAAGAAATTTGGAAAATGCACAAATATGTGGAGATTAAACTACAGGCTACTAAATGAACAATGGGTCAAAGAAAAAATCAAAAGAGAAATAAAATGTACCTTCAGACAAATAAAATGGAAATATAACATACCAAATTTTATAGGATGCAAAAGGGAATTTCCTAGCAATAAATGCATACCACAAGAATGAGTAAAATCTTGAATAAATAGTATAACTATACAACTCAAGAAAATGGGAATAAAAGAACAAATATAGCCCAAAATTAGTAGAGGAAAGTGCATAAAGATCAGAGTGGAATAAATGAAATAAAGACTAAAAGACAAATTAAAAAGATCAATGAAAGTAATTGCTGGTCTCTTGAAAAGATTACAAAAATGACAAACTATCAGATAGACTCCCAAGGGGGAAAAAGAAAAGAGAGAATTCAAATAAATAAAATCAGATATAAAAGAAGAGATAGTAACAACTGATAACATAGAAATATCATGGAACACATCAAAAACTAATGATGTAATGTATGGTGATTAACATAAAATAAAATTAAAAAAAGAAATACAAAGATCTTAAGGGACTGCTATGAACAATTATATGCCAAAATTTGCCATATATATACAATCTACAAAGACTAAACATACAATCTACATAGAAACATACAATTTTAGAACCATACAATCTACAAAGAAACATACAATCTACAAAGACTAAACCATAAAAATATAGAAAGCCTAAACAGACTGATTACTGATAAGGAGATTGACTCAGTAATAAAAAACATCCCAACAAACAAAAGTCCAGAACAAGATGGTTTCCCTGGTTAATTCTACCAAACATTCAAATAAGAATTATATACTAATCCTTCTCAAACTCCTCCAAAAAACAGAAGAGGAAAGAATACTTTCAAAATCATTTAATGAGGCCAGTGTTACTTTGATACCAAATACAGAGATGGAAGTCCCAAGAAAAGAAAATCCCTGATGAACATAGATGCAAAAATCCTCAACAAAATATTAGCATGTCAAATTTGACAACGCATGAAAAAGATCATACACCATGATTAGGCGGGATTTTTCTAGAGATCCAAGAATGGTTCAACATCTGTATGTCAATGTGATATACCAAATTAACACATGAAGAATAAAAATCATATAATCTCAATAGATACAGAAAAAGCATTTGACAAAATTCAATATCTATGATAAAATGTCTCAAGAAAGTCAGCATTGAGAAAATGTTTCTCAGCATAATAAAGGCTATATCTGAAGAACACACAGTTAACATCATATCAACGATGAAAAACTGAAAGCTTTCCAATATCAGAAGCAAGACAAGGATGTTCGTCTTGCTTTCTCAACACAGTTCTAAAAGTCCTAGCCAGAGGAATTAGACAAGAAAAATCATAAAGGCATCCAAATTGGAAAGGAAGAAGTAAAACTGTCATTATTTGTGGAATACATGTTATACATATAAAACCCTAAAGACAGCATCAAAAACTGTTAGAATAAACAAATTTAGTAAAGTTGTAGGATACAAAATCAATACATAAAAATGTGTTGATTTTCTATACACTACTTATGAACTATCAGAAAGAGATATTAAAAAAACTACCTATTTACAATTGCATTAAAAAGAGTAAAATAACTAGGAAAAAATTAAAGCAAGGAGGTGACAGACCTGTACTCTGGAAATTATAAGACATTGATAAAAGAAATTGACAAAGACACAAATAAATGGAAATATATTCTGTGCTCAAGAACTGATAGAATATTATTAAAATGTTCATACTACCAAAATCAAACTATAGATCCAGTGCAATCCCTATCAAAATTTCAAATCATAATTTTCAAAACATACAATCCTAAAATTTGTATGGAACCACAAAAGTCAAGCCAGATAGTCAAAGCCATCTTGAGAAAGAACAAAGCTGGAGGTATCACGCTCCCTGATTTCAAACTATATTACAAAGCTATAGAAATAAAAACAGTATGATACTAACATAAAGAGACACGTGGATCAATAGACCAGAAGAGAGAGCTCAGAAATAATTCCATCCATAAATGGTCAATTGGTTTATGACAAAGGTGCCAATAATATTCAATGGGGAAAGGACAATTTCTTCAATAAATGGTGCTGGGAAAACTGGACAGGCACATAGGAAAATAAAAGTGTATCATTATCTTTCACCATATAAAAATTAACTCAAAATGGATTAAAGATTTGAATGTAAAATCTGAAACCATAAATATCCTAGAATATATCAGTGATAAGCTTCTTGATGATATTTTTTTGCATCAGACACCAAAAGTAAAAGTAAACAAGTGGGACTTCATCAAACTATGAAACTTGTTCATAGTAAAGTAAACCGTCAACAAAATCAAAAGGCAACCTATGGAATGGAAGAAAATATTTGCAAATCATTTATCTAATAAGAGGTTAATATCTAAAATATCTAAAGAACTCATAAAACTGAATAGCAAAACAAAAAAAATAACTATTTGATGATTTGATGAAAAATGGGCAGAGGATCCAAACAGACATTTTTCCAAAGAAGATATACAGATGGCCAATAGATACAGGAAAAGTTACTCAATATCACTAATCATCAGGGAAATGCAAATTAAAACCACAATGAGATGTCCGTTTGTATCTGTTAAAATGGCTATTATCAAAAAGACATGACATAAACAAGTGTGGGAAAATATGTGGAGAAAAGAAAACTTTGTGCTCTGTTGATGGGAATGTAAATTGGTACAGCCATCATAAAAAATAGTATGAGGTTCTTGAAGAAATTAAAAATAAAACTACCATATGATCTGGCAATTCCACTTCCAGGAATTTATTTGAAGGAAATGAGAACACCAACCCAAAGCAATATGCACACCCCCATGTTCACTGCAGCATTATTTAAAATAGTCAAACTATGAAGTAACCTAAGTGTCCATTGATGGATGAATGGATAAAGAAAATGTTGTAAATATATACAATGGAATATAGTTCAGTCATAAAAAAGAAGGAAATACTGCCATTTGTGATAACACAGATGGATGTTGAGGGCATTATGCTTACTGAAATAAGTCAAAGAAGGACAAATAACATATGATTTTACTTATATATGAAATCTAAAAAAAATTAAAAACCCAAGTTCATAGATACAGAGAACAGATTGGTGGTTGCAAGAAACAGGTAGTGGGGGTGTGTAGAATGGATGAAGGGCGTCAAAGGTGCAAATTTCCAGTTATAAAATAAATAAGTCATGGGGATGTAATGTACAACATGCTGAATATAATAACACTGTACTGCATATTTGAAAGTTGCTAGGAGAGTAGATGCTAAATGTTCCAATAACAAGAATAAAAAATTTGTCACTATGTGTGGTGACCAAAATTAATTAACCTTGTTTTTGATCATTTTGCAATATATACAAATATCAAATCATTACACTGTTGACCTGAAGTTAATGTATTATAGGTCAATTGTACTTTATTTAAAAATGAAAAAATTCAACATATATATATATATATATATATATATATATATATATATATAAATCAAGGCAATTGAAAGTTTTCTTTGACTACTAATATTCAACCTTCATAAAGTTAAGGATCTTGTCTCGTTGAAATTATAGTGATGGGTGTAGTTTCTCCTGATACATAACTATTAACTAAATGAATAATAAGTGAATGATTGAGTAAAATATATTTTCTAGTTCAGTGAAATTTTATTCTTTCATTCTGCTTTAGGTTCCTTACCTTCCTAGTTATTTTATTAGTACTATTCATGTGTAATAATGATTTCCAAACATTTGACTGAAATAAATTTAAAACTCCATCTGTAATCTGATGTCTAAAACTATCTGGATAACTGTTATCATAGCTCTACAGCATTGATACTTTTATTTCTCTAGTCAATAGTATATATCCATTTATTACTGGTTGACCCATTTCTGGTGCACCACTGTTCTAGGATTTTTTCAGACACAAAAAAATCTAAAGACTAAATGCCTGTTGTCATTGGGTCTATCACATAATTAGGGAACTCATGTAAAAATTTTCTAGAACTCATGTGAAAATAAGTCAAAATATTAGGAAATTAATTAACTATATTGAATTCTTTATAAAAGTTCAAGTAGTTAATATCTATATTAACTAAAGATAGAGAACTATATATTGATATGTAGCTATACAGATAATAAATTCTTATAAGTTAGGATAAAGCTGTACAGATTTATATACATACATGTTTATTAGTTTTAGCTGATCAAATTTTGTAGCTAGACTTCGATGTTATTCTCTCCATATTATATGACACATTGTCCATTTCTAATACATGTAATTGTAGAGGACAGAGAACAAATCTGGTAATGTGGTAATAAATTTGAAACACCTGGGTTTGAATCTCAGCTATTCCACATTTATCATCTTACTTTATAGAAGAGAGTTTAATTATCTCTAATCATTCATATTGAAATATATAATCAGATTTTAATGTGTCAATATTAATTACTGTCAGATATAACAGGAAGATAGTCAGTGATTCATTCTTACATTTTCCATTTGTATTTAGAGGATTGGTTTGCTTTAATTTTGTTTTGCCTTTGTGAATTCTGTAGTTGTTCTATATAACTTGCTGTTAGGTAAAATATGTTCCTGTGACTATATTTATTTTTATTTTGCCTTTTTCCTACAATCACAATATGAATATAGAATTTATTGCTTGTTTAAAAACATTTTATAAAATATTTCATTATAATTTTTAAATCAATTATTATGAAATAAGTCAATTCTAAGCTTTTCATTTTGAAATTTCAAAATAAAAAATACATTAAAGGATCTTAAAAGGTATACCCAAAGCAGTAATCCTAGGCTAACTTAATTTTCTAAGCTTTTTAGGCTTTTGGTTACCTTTCTCTGATTATCTAAGTTATTTAAGAATATACTATTTAGATACTATACAATGTGTGAAGCAGCAGGGGAAAAAATGACCCATAATCACTCATTCCAGTAACAACCACAGAAACCATCTTGGGTCTTTTCTCACAGTATTATTTTCCATTATTTTTCTCTTGATGTACAATATTTTTTCCAAAATAACCTTAAAATTGGCATGTCTATATAAGCATTATGTTCACAAAATCAAGAGCTACATTAAAAAAACTATTATAAATATTGAATGTATGCAGTCTTAAACCAGAAGTATGTATAAGGCAGGAACAAACCCAAGAAAATGGTAAAAATATTACCTGTATATGAATACATCTATAAACAGTTCAACACTTACTGTGGAGATGTGTTTATTCACTTAAGAACACTTGCAAAAAAGAAGAAGAAGAAGAAGAAGAAGACTTGCAGATCCATACAAACATAATCACTACGATCAATCTTTAAGCTAATTCCTGCACTCCTTGATGCATTAAGACATGACCAGTACATGTTATCAGCCTCAGTCCCTTCATAATTGGTTAATCCACATTAGAGTCAGTAGTACTTAAGTATTTTATATCGAGTATTCCCAGGAAGTAGCCTGAGTTCTTAATTCTCAGGAAGACCCTTTCCTTATTCTAGTCTTGAAGTTATTCACATGATTTCTATCACTCTTAAAGAGCTGATCTGTTCTTTCCATTCTGAAAAGCACCCCTAAATATGTTGTGAAGAGGACTAGATGAGTGTGAGCCAAATTACTGCAATTCTGTATTAGAAACAACTGTTAGACCTGGGAGCATTATAGTAAGTAGGTTATATACAAAAAGTGGCCAGATGCAAACCACAGTTATTTCAAAGATAAAAAACAGAGCCACTTCAATAAACATAATTTAAATCAATTCTTTGGGGGCCATAAAGTAAATCCGGACACAAAAACCAAACATTCTGAAAATCCTATCTTGGTCATAAACTTACAAGGCAGTTATCATTTGCTACAGTTTGGTCTGGATCAGGTTGCAATTTGTCTTAATCCCTTCAGCTTTTTGTTAGGTTATCAAAGTTTTTTGAATGGGTTATTTCATTTAGTAGATCTTTCTGAATACTGTGAACGTGGTCTGTGATGATTTAATGTCTAGTTCCACTGAATTATTTTCTCAAAACTCAAACAGTGAAATCTTTGGCAATGTGGATAGGTAGAAATTTTTCAATGAAACAGATGCCAAGAGAAGGATGATCAGTAGGATAGTAACTGTTCTCTACATTTTTGACTAGCCCATCTTTTGTCTACTGAAGAACACAGTGTGCTGCTAAGAAATTGCAGAGACTGGGAAACCCCCAACTTCTGTGTGTTTGTCTGTGTATGTGTGTGTGTGAGAGAGAGAGAGAGACAGAGACAGAGACAGAGACAGAGAGACAGAGAGAGAGACAGAGAGAGAGAGAGATGTATTTATCTTCAGACTCATTAGGATTTTTTCAACTCTGAGAATTGATAGTAATTGATTAAATACCATCATTCTAGATAGTATAAAGTAAAATCCCACTTTTCCCTAGACAGTATCTGTTATGCCAGTTGTTCTGGTCTATTTATTAAAAGCATCTCATTTCACTTTTGAAAATTGTCTCAGTTTGTAAAATAAGTTATATGGTATCTAGTTCTAGGTGATCACTGATTGGCCAACGTCCTCTGGAAAGTTCTCATTTGTTAAGAAATCAAAGTAATCTTGAAATCTCAGGGTTACAACAGATTCTAACCCACAACTAAATTAACCCTATATCTGATATTTAAATTCCCTATTCATCTTGATAACATGTCATTTTATTAAGAAAAAAATCATAGTATCACTCAAAGACAACTTATACTAATAGAATACAAAAATTAAATGGAGGTTTTGACAACCAGATAAAAGTGGAGTAAAATCCTTTAATGCATTTTCATTATAGCTTGCTTTTATAACAAACTTGGAGAATTTCCTGTTTCTCCATATAAACAAAGTGCCACTCATTGGTTCTACACCAATACTTGCACAATGTCATTGTAAATAAAGTTCTGATAACATACCTACTAAAAATTACTGAGCTCAATATTTGTCCCAGGTATTGGTCTGAACATTGATGATAAAAGATAGAACAAAAGGGGCACCTGGGTGGCTCAGTCAGTTAAGCATCAGCCTTCAGCTCAGGTCATGATCCCAGGGTCCTGGAATCAAATCCCGCATCGGGCTCCCTGCTCAGTACAGGAGCCTTCTTCTCCCTCTCCCACTCCCCCTGCTTGAGCACTCACACACACACATACTCTCTCTCCCCCCTCTCTCTGTCAAATAAATAATAAAAGCTTAAGAAAAAAAGGAACAAAAAAGACAAATCTTGGCTCTCATGCAGATTGAATTTCATGGACAAAAGGAGTATAAAATGAGTAAGTAAACAAATAAGAGGTAAAGATTTTTAAATCTAGAAATATACTCAAAATTAAAGCCTTATGATTTTTGTAGTCCATACAATATTTTTTGCAGAAATAATTAGAAAATTACAAAATGAATGATATAGGGGAAAAGGGAGAGAAAGATCATTTTTGTTAGCATTCTATCTACTCTTCTATTTCTTGTTGTATCAAGCTAAATCAGCAAAAGAAGCTTCCCTGTATTATAAGTTAGGTATCTTGTGAGATGCAGCAGAGAAGCCTTCAGACTGAAATGCACAGAGTACTACTTTATATTTTCAAAATTTTTCTTGTAGAAATATTTAAAAGTGAAGCCTTGTGAAAAGAGAAAACTTAAATGTGAAATAGATAAGATTTTATCTTCCTCAAGCTTTTTCCCCCTTTTCTTTTTTCTAATTAATACTTGTCTTTATTTATTTATTTTTTTTGAGAAGTATAATCTAGGCTAGTTTGACAGGCATAAGTATCTTCCATTCACATAGCTGGATTCATCCCAAGGGTTTCACAATCAACTGTTCATTGGGGTCAATTTATTTCACAGTTTCTACTGTCATATGTGTGAGAGAAAGTGAAAATATTTATTGCATTGCTTAAGGTTATGTTTAGTGAATTTGTTAGCCAGCATGCTATGGTATTCCACATCCCAATCAGGAAGCCCCTTTACAATCTCAGGTGTCCTGTCTTTCCTCTCAAAATACACCTAGCCTAAGTTTCAGGTCTTCTCTATATCTTTAGGGGAATGCTTTCTCCTTATAATTATTTCACTATTCTTCTAGATGAAGAGATGGTTATTGTTGTGAGTATCCGTAACTAATTCAATATTCTTTGGGGTGTCTTATATTTGGATTTAATTGTGCTACTCCTGTAGGCTACTGGATAATTAGTTGAATATAATGTTTTAGTAAGTCTGGACTTCTCTGTTCTCTTAAATTAATAACTATTGGTGGTTCATCAGCAAGATTTCCAAAAGATGGTGAGAATTGTTTCAGTAATGCAGCATGGCACTTTTTTATTTTGTTTATCTGTGGGTTACTTAACTCTATTAAGAAAATGAAATGGAAAGCTTATCAAGTTAAACTTGATAGCTTCCTCTTTGTAGTTGGTAGTGGGCATTCTTCCATGTTCCTTTCTTTTGAGGACACATACTGACTTAACTCTCTCTCTCCTTTTTCAAGCCCTCTTAGTATTTGACATACTCATGAGAACAATACATGTTTTCTAAAGATGTTATTGGACTCAAGGACCTAAGTAGTAAGAAGGATAATATCTTTGGGTGAATAGAGAAAGGCAGGTAGAAATGAGGAGGTGAAGATTATGAAAGAAAGATCTGATGATCTAAGAGAAACAGTCACCAACACAACTCAGACAATACAAACAATAGATATAAATCATTTATAACATTCTTGAAGCTAGTACTCAAATGTAAGGAGAAAGGTTTATGCAGAGAAATATTTTATTAACTCATAGAACCATACTTTACTTATAGCTCATATTAGCAATGCTGATTATCTGTCCCTTCAGGAGAAGTAATTCCTTAAAATAAAGATTGCTTTATACCCATGAATAAAGCAAATATGCTGGTTATGGTTAAAGTATGAGCATTTATCCTTGCACAGTTCAGAACTCCACAATTCCAAACTGAACACCACAGGAAACCAAAAGCCTTTGTCTGAATTTCATGGAAGCAGATCAAAATGATAGTGTTAACTCCAAACTCAATAAACATTTTATCCTTAAATATTTCTTATGAATTAGTATAGTCCTCAAAAGTGAAATTAATAAAAAAAAAAGGAGAGGCAAAAAAGTACTGGTAATGATGTGTAATTATAGTTGAAATGTATTGGAAGTTCATGAGGAAAATTTTACATTTTTATTCAGGTAAAAACTTATATCATAGATGATAGATTTTTCATATACATTTTTCTCCCAGCTCAAAATACCTCAGTATTCATATTTAGACATTATTCTACTACTTGTTGATTTTTAATCAGATAATACTATTCTTTTCATGAATGAGTGTGCATACTTTTCATTTTATATATACTTAACAAATACACTGGAGGAAAGGAATTTATATATCCTAAATACTCATTAGCTTCATTAGGGTAATGCTCAACTTATACTGGCATTTCTATTAATGACATAGACTCAAGACTTTATCTCATATACAGAGCAAGCACTTCTAAACCACGAATCTCTCCCTTTCTTTCTGAGATTTGTCTATTAAGTGTCCTTTTGGTGTTTAATTATTCAAACTAGAGAACACGAAACCTAAGTATATTTTTTTGTAAAAGTGTCTATGAATAATAAGAACACTCAAAAATGAAAAAAAAGTTTTTAAAATATAGCCTTTAGTGAGATATTTATTAGATGATAGGATCATGTTCATTATCAATCTATGCATATATGGATCTTGTAAATTAAATATAAGTAATGAATTTGAACTCTACTTCAAGATGGTAGACCAAATACCCATGTTTGATTCCATTCTTATAACCCCACTTAAATGAGAGAGAATCTTTTAAATAAAGGTGTGTGCGTGTGTGTGTGTGTAAGCAAAACAATTGCCAGAACAAAGAGATTCTATTAATTAAAGAGGATGTATGTTATTTCTGGAAAGTAGAAGATGAAAGTATCAGAAAAATGGATAAATCGGAATGAAGAAACTTGTAACCAAAAAAAAAAAAAATCTAAGCCTTCTCTTATGGAAGATTATATACTTCTAAACAGAAACTAGAGAACAAAATTGGATGCAAATATTACAAAAACCACAAAAGTACTTTTTGGGGGAACTTCCAGAACATCAGAATAAGGCTTTCTAAATCCCCACTAAAAGTTTGCAAATACTGGCAAACACTGTCAAAATCAAATGTCTTAGAACTCTGCAAATAACCAAAGCTCACAACAATTTGAGGAGTGTTTTTTTTTTTTTTTTTTTTTTTTTTTAAATATTTTATTTATTTATTTGAGAGAGAGAGAGAATGAGAGATAGAAAGCACGAGAGGGAAGAGGGTCAGAGGGAGAAGCAGACTCCCTGCTGAGCAGGAAGCCCGATGTGGGACTCGATCCCGGGACTCCAGGATCATGACCTGAGCCGAAGGCAGTCACTTAACCGACTGAGCCACCCAGGCACCCCTGAGGAGTGTTTTTTTCAAGGAAATAGCTAAATCTTTGTAAGCATTTATATTTCTTATTACAATCCCCACTCCCTTGCAATATGGTAGCCTTAAAAAACAGCAAATTTGGAACAATGATAGCTGTGAAAATCAGAAGGCTAGCTGCTACTGGAGAGAAAAGATGCGTTTGGAGTCTCATAAAAATATTCTCAGAGAATTGTCACTATTGGCCTTGCTAGACTATTTCTACAAAACTATATATAGTTTCCATAGTATCCATAGGGGGTTTTGAAAATATCAACATATTTCTGGGAATCTACAAGTTTATGGTCATGAACTGGTGTGTGTACATGCCTAGGAAATTCCTAAGAAGGTCCTAATCTCTTGTCCTTGACTGACCTTGAAATTCTGCATACGTAGAAAGTGAAACCGAAGACAGAGCTATAAAATACTTGTCATATCACCTAACACTTACCAAGCACACACGCAGAAACCCTCAGCAAAGGCTGGGAGTCTTACTGGTTCAAGGAATATAAGAAAAACTATTAGCCAATCAATGAGCTAATTGAGCATAGATTTCTGTGCCCACCCATGACAAAGAACACAGATTTATAGAATTAGTTCAGGAGCGTAACTATGTGAATTAATGATAATGTCAACAACATGAAAAAAATCCCAGGGAGAGGGAATCTGATTTCAAGTTGCACATTACATCATTTAAAATTACCAGTGTTGTACAAAAATTATGAGAATGGAAACAAACAAAAATATTTGGCTCCTACACAAGAAGAAAATGATTCAACAGAAACCATCTAATGGGCCTAGATGCTGAACTTACTAGATAGGATTTTAAAGGAGCATTATAAATATGTTCAAGGAACAAAAGGAAACCATATGTAAAGCATTAAAAGAAAATATGGTAAAGGTGACTCACCAAATAGTGAATATGAAAAAAGAGGTAGGAAAAAATGAAGTTTCTAGGATTGAAAAGTACAATACTGAAATTTAAAAAAAAATGGATTAGCAGTCTCAGCAGCAAATTCAAGGTGAAAACAAAAGAATCAGCCAACTTGGCTGGAGAAATATAACCAATATATTAATACACCCAAAGCTCCCTATGGATATCACATTCTCCGGGGTTTTTTTTAAAGAATTTTGTCATCCTCTTGTTTGTGCTATATAATATAGCCACCTCAGGAAACTGAGATTATCCAGTATGAGAAAAATGAACACTGCCCCAGAGACCTGTGAGACAAGGTATTTGTTTCCTTAAGCTACCATAACAAAACATGACAAACTTGGTGGCTTAAAATGACAGAAACTTATTCTTTCTTTCTGGAGGCCAAAGCCAAATCAATGTATTGCCAAATGCTATATTCTATCTGGGATTTAAAAGAGAATCTGTTGTCTGCTTCTTCAAGCTTCTGGTGTCTGTTGGCATTACTTGCGCTGCACAGTATCAGTACCTGTGTTCATATTGCCTCCTTATCTTCTATCTATTCTCCTCCCATATCTCTCAAAAAACAATTGTCACTGGAATTATGGGCCACCTGGATAATCCAGAGTGATCTCATCACCAAGATTATTAGCTTAATTAGTTCATGAGCAAAGTTCCCTTTTCCAAGGTAATATTTACTGATTTCAAGGATTTGACATGGATATCTTTTGGGAGACCAGTTTTAAGCCTAACACAGCCATCATCAAGCATAACAATATTCACTTAATGGGAGTTCCAGAAGAAGAGAAGCCAGAGAAGGGGGCATAAGGAATACTGAAGAATTAATGGAGCAAAAAACTTAACAAATTTGATTAAAAACTTTATATCCATACCAAGAGACTCAGTAAGTTCTAAGTAGGTTAGACTCAAGGAAATCTACACCTACACATATTATAGTCAAATAGCTGAAAGTAGAATTTTGAGAGTAGCTGGGGAAAAATGATTCATAATGTATAATAAATAATTAATAAAATAAACAACTGTTTTGTTATTGAAAACTGAGGTTTCCAGAAAGATTATTCAAAGAGATGAAAGAAGCAAATTGTTGACAAAAATTCTATGTTCAACAAAACTATTTTTCAAAAATGAAGGATATAAAAAGAATGATGAGACTACTGTGAACAATTATATACCAACAAATTTGATAACCTAAAAGAAATGGAAAATTCATGGAAATATATAACCACAAAGATTGAACCATGAAGAAATAGAAAATTAGAACAAATTACTAGTAAAAAGATCAAAGCAGTAATCAAAACCTCTAAGTCCACGACAAGATGGCTTCACTGGCAAATTCTACCAAACATCAATGGAAAATTAATGCCAATCATTCTCAAACTCTTAAAAAAAAGAGAAATGAAGGAACACAGTCAAACTTGTTTTATAAGGCCAGAATTATGCTTATACCAAAACCAGACAAGGACTCCACAAGAAAAGAAAATTATACACCAATATCCTTATAACATAGGGGCAAAAATCCTCAACAAAATATTAGCAAGCCAAATTCAACAACATATTAAAAAGATCATACACCATGATTAAGTGGGATTCATTCCAGGGATGAGGGGTAGTTCAACATCTGCAAGTCAATAATTGGGATACATAACATCACAAATGAAGAATAAAAATCATATGATCATCTCAATAGATGCAAATAAAAACTTTTGACAAAATTCAACATCCATTTACAATAAAAACTCTCAAGAAAGTGGGTACAGAGGGAATGTTCTTCAATTTAATAAAGGCCATTTATGACAAGGCCAGAGATAACATCATACTCATTGGTAAAAAGCTGAAAGGCTTTCCTCTAAGATCAGGAGCAAGACAAGGTTGCCCACTCTTGCCACTTCCATTCAACATAGTATTAGAAGGCCTAGCCAGAGCAATTAGGCAATCAATCAATCATCAATATAAAGGAATAAAGACATCCTAATTAGAAAAGAAAAATTAAAACTGTCACTATTTGCCGATGACATATTACATATAGAAAACCCTTAAGACTCCAGCAGAAAGTATTAGAATTAGTCAAAAAATACAGTAAATTTTCAGGATAAAATATCAATATACAAAAAACTGTTGTGTCTCTATACATTAATAATGAACTATCAGAAAGAGAGATTAAAAGAAAACAATCCCATTTACAATTGAATCAAAAAGAAGAGAATAGGAATAAATTTAACCAAGGAGGTGAAAAAAACTACACTGAAAACTATGACATTAATGAAAGAAATTTCAAAAGACACAAATAAATGGAAGGATAATCATGCTCATGGATGGGAAGAATTGATATTGCTAAGCTGTCCATACTACCCCAAACAATCTATAGAATTAATGCAATCCCTAGTAAAATTCCAGGTGTTTTGCTCATTTTTTAATCAGGCTGTTCATTTTTATTATAAATTTTAGGAGTTCTTTTTTATATTTTATGTAACAGATTTTTATCAGCAAAATTTTTTCCTAGTCTGTGGATTATCTTCTCATTCTTTTGATATTGTCTTTTATAGAACAAAAAAATTTAATTTAAATGAGGTCTAGCTCATTAATTCTTTATTTCAGAGATTCTGATTCTAGTATTGTATCTAAAATGTCACTGCCTTACAAAAGGTCATCTAGGTTTTCTCCTATGTTATTTCCTGTGAGTTTTATAATTTTGCATTCTACCTTTAGGTCTGTGTTCCAATTTGAGTTATTTTTTTTTGTGAAAAGCTAAGGTTTGGGCCTAGATTCAGTTTTTTGCATGTAGATGTTAGTTGTTTCAGTACCATTTGTGGAAAAGAAGGTCTTTTTTCCTTTTTTTTTAAAGATTTTATTTATTTGAGAGAGAGAATGAGAGAGAGAGAGAGCACATGAGAGGGGGGAGGGTCAGAGGGAGAAGCAGACTCCCCGCTGAGCAGGGAGCCTGATGCGGGACTCGATGCTGGGACTCCAGGATCATGACCTGAGCCGAAGGCAGTTGCTTAACCAAATGAGCCACCCAGGCGCCCGTCTTTTTTCCATTGTATTGTTATTGCTCCTCTGTAAAAGATCAGTTGACCATATTTATGTGGGCTTATTTTTGTGCTCTCTAGTTTGTTCCTAATTGATTTGTCTTTCATGAGTACCACACTGTCTTGATTACTGGAGCCTTATAGAATGTCGATGTTAAGGAGTGTCAGTCACATGACTTTGCACAGTTCTTAGTTCTTATTTCAATCTTTATAGACTTTTGCAATTCTCTTCACATTGATCTTGTACTTATATTTTTAGATTTTATGCCTAAGTATTTCATTTTGTGGGGTGCTAATGTAAATGATACTGTGTAATTTCCAATTCCAACTGTTCATTGCCGGTATGTAGGGAAGTGACTGACGTTTTAACATTAAACATCTCCAAACTTGCTACAATCACTTGTTAGTTCCAGCAGAGATTTTGTTGTTGTTATTGTTGTTGTGTGTTTACACTTTTGGATAGTCTACGTAAACCATCATGTGATTTGCAAACAAAGAGTTTTACTTCTCTTAATCTGTATACCTTTTATTGCCTTATCTTGTCTTATTGCGTTAGCTAGGATATCTAAGGCAATGCTGAAAAGCAATTGTGAGAGAGACCTCTTTGCCTATTCCTGATTTTGGTGCAAAAACTTCAAATTTCTTGCCATTAAATATAATGTTAGCTATAGGGTTGTTTTTTGGTTGTTGGTTTGTTGGTTGGTAGATGTTCCTTATCAAGTTGAGGAAGTTCTTTATTCCTAGTTTGCTGGGAGGTTTTATCACAAATGGGCATTTTCTACATCTACTGATAAGACCATGTGATTTTTTCTTATTTAGCCTGTTGATATGGATTAATTGATTTTTAAATGTTGATCTAGCCTTGAATGTCTGCAATTAATTCCATTTGGTTGTGGTGTACAATTCTTTTTATTTATTGTTGGACTCAATTCACTAATATTTTGTTGAGGATGTTTATATTTAAGTTCCTGAGAGTTACAGTCTGGAGTATCCTTTTCTTCTAATAATTTTGTCTGATTTTGATAATGCTGACCTCATAGATAAATTAGGAATATTGCCTCTGCTTTTATCTTCTGGAAAGGATTATAGAGAATTGATATAATTTCTTCCATAAATGTTTACTAGAATTCATAATGAACTCATATGGGCCTGGTGCTTTTAGTTTTGGAAGATTATTATTTTTTTATTAAGTATAAGCCTATTCAAATGTTTATTTCTTTTTATGTGAGTTTTGGCTGCTTGTAACTTTAAAGCAAGTGGTCTGTTTAATCTAGATTATCCAATTTGTGAGCACAGAGTCATTCATAATATTCTTTTATCATTTTAATATTTTTGGGATTTGTAGTGATAGTCCCCCTTTTATTTCTGATATTAGTATTGAATTGTGTCTTTTTTGCATCTTCTTAGTTGCTTAGCTAGAGGCTTATTGATTTAATGGATTTTTTTTTTAAAGACCCAGCTTTTGGTTTTATTTTTCTCAATTTTATTTTTAATTTCATTGAGGGATGCTCTAATTTTTATTATTACTCTTCTTCTGCTTACTTCAGGTTTAATTTGCTATTATTTTTCTAGTTTCATAAGATGGAAGCTTAGGTGATTGACTTTAGATCTTTCTTCTTTCCTAATATATGTATTCAATACTGTAAATTTCCCTCTAACACTGTTTTCTCTGCTTCCCATAAATTTTGATATTGTGTTTTTATTCAAAATATTTTTTGGGTCTTCCTTGTTAGTATGGTGGTATCCCTGCCTGTCAAAATGTTTTTAATCTTTGAGATCTCCTTTGACCTATGCTCTGTTTAGAATTTTGTTGTTTAATCTTCATGTATTTTGGGATTGCCCAGCTATTTTTCTGTTATTGATTTCTAGTTTAATTCCATTGTGGTCTGCAAATAGACACTGTATGATTCTCATTCTCCTGAATTTGTTAAAGAATGTTTTCTAGCCCCAGATTTGGTCTATCTTAGGTGAATATTCCATGTGAGCTTTAGAAAAATGTGAATTCTAATGTGGGACAAAGTAGTCTATAGATGTCAATTACATCCAGTTGATTAATAGTGTTGTGTTCAACTATGTTGTTACTGATACCTGCCTGTTGGGTCTTTCCATTTCTTTTTTTTTTTTAATTTTTTATTGTTATGTTAATCACCATATATTACATAATTTGTTTTGGTGTACTGTTCCATGATTCATTGTTTGTTCATAACACCCAGTGCTCCATGCAGAACGTGCCCTCCTCAATACCCATCACCAGGCTAACCCATCCCCCCACCCACCTCCCCTCCAGAAACCTCAGTTTGTTCTTCAGAGTCCATCATCTCTCCTGGTTCGTCTCCCCCTCTGACTTACTCCCCTTCATTCTTCCTCTCCTGCTATCTTCTTCTTTTTCTTTTTTCTTAACATATGTTGCGTTATTTGTTTCAGAAGTACAGATCTGTGATTCAACAGTCTTACACAATTCACAGTGCTCACCGTAGCACATATCTTCCCCAATGTCCATCACCCAGCCACCCCATCCCTCCCACCCCCGACCACTCCAGCAACCCTCAGTTTGTTCCTGAGATTAAGAATTCCTCATATCAGTGAGGTCATATGATACATGTCTTTCTCTGATTGACTTATTTCACTCCATTTCTGATAGAGGATTGTTGAAGTTTCCAACCATAATAGTGGGTTCATCTCTTTCTCTTTGCTGTTCTGTCAGTTTTTGCCTCACACATTTTGATTCCCTGTGATTAGGTGCATACACATTAAGATTCACTATGTCTTCTGGGAGTATCAACTATTTTATTATTATGTAATGTCCCTCTTTATCTACAATAATCTTCCCTGAAGTCTGCCCTGTCTGAAGTTATTATGTAGCTGCTCTTGTTTTCTTCTGATTAATGTTGGCATGTCATATCTTTCTCCATCCTTTTACTTTTAATATTTATATGTCTTTTTATTTAAAGTGGGTCTCTTGTAGACAACATATAGTTGGCTGTGTTTTTTGATCCACTTTGACAATCTAAGTGGCTTATTTAAATATAAGACATTTAAAGTGATTATCAATATGGTTATTTTATAACCTACCATATTTATTACTATTTTCTATTTGTTGCCTTTGTTCTTTGTCTCTATTTTTGTCTTCCACATTTTTCTGACTTTTGTGCTTTTAACTGATCATTTTATATGATTTTACTTTCCCTCCTTTCTTCTTAGTATATCAGTTATACTTTTCACTTTTTGGTGGTTCCTCTGGAGTTTGCAATATGCACTTATAGCTAACTCAAGTCTATTTCAACTAACACTATAACCCTTCATGGCTAGTGCATGTACCTAGTATCATTGCTGTCATTTATTTCACTTATATATAAACATTTATATATTAAATTCTTATGCTTAAATGCATAAGCTTTGTACTTATGGTATATATTATATATACATAAGCATGCATAATTGAATACATCATTGCTATTATTTTGAACAAACTTATCTATTAGATTAAAAAGAATAAATTTTATCTTCAATTATTCTTTCTCTGATGCTCTTATCTCTTTTTTGTTGTTGTTTAGATCTAAGTTTTTGACTTACATTCTTTTCTTTCTTATGAACTTCTTTTCACATTTCTCATTAAGCTGGTCTAATGACAACAAATTCCTTCAATTCTTGTTTGCCTGAGAAAGTGTTTATTTCTCTTTCTCTTTTGAACAATAATTTTATACAATATAGAATTTTTGAATTTCTATCTTTCTATATTTAATGTACATTACCCATCTTTTCTTGTTTATTATCTATTTTTTTTTGTTATAGCTGTTGGCATATTAGTTTAAGAACATTCCTGGTAATAATTCCAACATTCCTGAAATATCTGTCTCTGTTTCTGGTACTTGTTCAGTTTCTTCAAACTTGTTTTTTCCTGTGATTATGACTTGCAATTTTTTGTTGAAAGACCAAAATGATGTAAGGAACCAAAGTAAATATGCTTTTAGTGATAAGGTATGGGGGAGGGAAAGTATTTGATAGTCTTATGATTAAGGCTCAGTCTTGGGGTGAGTCTGTACCCCTGGCCTGTAAAGTCCACTAGTTCTCAATTTCCTCCTCACCTTAGGTGGTTTACAATTCTTGGAGAGATCTAGAATCATACATTTTGCTTCCCTTACATGGAAGGCTACATGCAGCTGGAGTTGGGTTTTTCTCTTCCCTTGGGTAGGTCAGGTTGTGATCTAACCACAGCAGGTTAGGGTCAGGAAAATAGTTTCTCCTGAGGGAAGGCCTTGTTGGGAACAGAATGTTCTGGCATATTTTAAGATGGTTAGTTTCCCCTGTCCACTGCCAAACCACAAGGGGATTTTTTCCTTCAATATTCACCATAATGACTTGGTAGTTTCTGGAGATAAAATCCACAAAAGTGTGAGGGCCTCTGTAACACTGGACTGTCCCAAAGTTTTTAACTCACTTGTCTACACTGAGTTTCCAGCACAATAAGAGTTCAGATTTTCCTATCCTGACTCTGCTTCTCATGGATGTTTCTTCTTGTGGGTTTCTGCTCCATTAAATGTGATTTTCTGTATCTGACTTTCTGTATTTCCAATTTTGGGGGTGACAGTTTGCTCTATGATCTCACTTCTCTGACAAGGAGTTGTTGATATTTATATTTGTTCTGCTTTTTACTTTAAATGTCTTTTCATAAATATTTTCTGTTCCTTTTTGATTTGAAAGATGACTACATAAAGCAAAATTATAAAATTATCTTGGGGTTTTAGTATAAAAAGATTAGGTGCTACAGCAAAAATAGCACATACAAGTGGAGTATAATAGACTCATAGTGCAGCAGATTTATTGTATACTATTCCAATTAAGTAAGTATAAATGTGAACTTCACTGTTTTAGGATAAGACACTAATTGTAATTCCCAGATCAACCTCTAAGCAAATAACTCAAAATACATAATAAGAGGGGAAAAATATTTAAAATGGTTTACTAGAAAGTATGTTTTTAAACAAAAACGAACAAATAGCAAAATGACAGATGTAAATCCTCTTATAAGTAACTATGTAAAATGCAAATAGATTAAACATTCTAATCAAAATCAGAGATTGGCAGCATAGATTTAAAAGGAGGCAGGAACGAAGAGGCAAGGCTCACATTCATCAACACACATTGCTAGTCTTCTGGGGGGACAGCAAAATATTTAACTGCTGAACAGCAAATCCCATTTGACTGTTTAAGTAAAAGATAACGATTAATATCAAGCTAAGAGTGTGTACCTTTCTATATTTTATTAAATAAAATACACTAATGGCATATGTATGAAATAAAATTGCATTTTTGACAAAGTTTTCAAAAAATAAAAAAAACAAAATAAAACAAAATGTTATTCAACTATATGCTGTCTATGGTATACATACTGTAGGTTCAGGTTCAAACACACACAAAGGTGAAAATGCAATAATAAAAAATATTATATTGTTTGCCACACAAAAATAAGAGAGAGGTGGGATGGGATACATTATCAGAAAGAAATAGACTTTGAGACAAAAATTTTAAAGACAGAGGGACATTTTATAATGATAAAAGTTAATCCACCAGAAAAATGGTGTAATTATAGAAGATATGTGCACCTAACAATAGTCCCCAAATACATAAGACAAAGTATGACAGAATAGAAGAGAATAATAGGCAATTCAAGGACAGTTAGAAACTTTATTATCTCACTTAAAAAAATGGAGAGAAAACTAATCAGAATTCAACCAAAAAAGTAGGAGACTTAAATAACACTATAAACCTAGTCCTAACTAACACACATACAATGCTCCCAACAACAACAGCATGATAAATGTTTTTCTCAAGTGCACATGTAACATTCTTTAGATAAACTTCATGCTAGCTCATTAAACAGGATGCAATATAATTAAAAATCTGAAATAATAAAAATATGTTCTCTGACAATGGAATTAAAATTAGAAAACAAAGAAATTAGGAGAACTTTGGGCGACTGGGTGGCTCAGTCGTTAAGCGTCTGCCTTCGGCTCAGGTCATGGTCCCAGGGTCCTGGGATCGAGCCCTGCATTGGGCTCCCTGCTCGGCGGGAAGCCTGCTTCTCCCTCTCCCACTCCCCCTGCTTGTGTTCCCTCTCTCGCTGTATCTCTCTCTGTCAAATAAATAAATAAAATCTTTAAAAAAAAAAAGAAATTAGGAGAACTTTTTTTTTAATAGAACAACCATGATCCAGCAATTGCATTACTAGGTATTTACCCAAAGAATACAAAAATAATAATTCAAAGAGATACATGCATCCTGATGTTTATAACAGCATTATCTACAATAGTCAAATTATGGAAAAAGCCCAAGTGTCCATTGACTGATGAATGGATAAAGTACTATATATATATATATATATATATATATATATATATATATATATATAGTGCTTATATTATATATATATTATTATATATATTATATATAAGTATATATATTATATATTATATTATATATATAAGTACTATATATATAGTACTTCTTATAGTATATATATAAGTACTATATATATAGTACTTCTTATAGTATATAATAATACTATAACAATAATAATATAAGTACTATAATAATAATATAATAATATAAGTACTATATATATATATACTATAAGAAGTACTATATATATATATAATGGAATATTAGCCATAAAAAAAGAATGAAGATGGAGCTAGTGAGTATTTTGCTAAGTGAAATAAGTCAGAGAATGACAAATACCATATGATTTCATATGTGGAATTTAAGAAACAAAACAAACAAGCAAAGGGGGAAAAGAAAGAGAGAGAGAGAGACAAACCAAGAAACAGACTTTTAACTATACAGAACAAACTGTTGGTTCCCAGAGGGGAGGGTCGTGGGAGGGATGGGTGAAATAGGTGATAGGGATTAAGGAGTGCACTTGTGATGAACACCGGGTGTTGCATGGAAGTGCTGAATCACTATATTGTATACCTGAAACTAATATTACATTGTCTGTTAACTAACTGGAATTTAATACAAATTTAAAAAACAAAAGAAATTAGGAGAACACCTAAAAATCTGGAAATTAAACAACATACTCCTAGAAAACCAACAGAAAAATGAAGGACTCAAAGGGAAATCAGAAAATACTTTAAGATGAGTGAAAATAAAACACAAAATACTGAATCTAATGAGATTCTTCTAAAACTGCTTAGAGAGAAACGTGTAATTATAAAAACCTATATTTTAAAACAAAAAAGATCTCAGGGTGCCTGGATGTGTCAATCAGTTAAGTGTCTGACTTGATTTCAGCTCAGGTCATGATTTCAGTGTCCTGAGACTGATCCCTGCATTGGGCTCTGTCCTGAGCATGGCGCCTGCTTAAGATTCTCTCTTGCCCTTTCCCTCTGCCCCTCCTCCCCTGTTCACTCGCACTCTCTGTCTCTCAAAAAATAGAATAGAATAGAATTGCATAGCATAGCACAGCATAGCATAGCTTAGCATAGCATAGCAAAGAATAGAATAGAAAAAAAAAAAAAAACTAGAAAGATCTCCAGTCAGTAACCTGACTTTCCACCTTAAGGAATTAAACATGATCAAAGTAATGCAAAACAAGGAGAAAGAAAAGAAATAATACAGATTAGATTATAAGTAAGTGAAATAGGGAATAGAACACCATTGGAGGAAAATAACAAAACAAAAAGTTGGTTTTCAAAAAAGGTTAACAAATGATAGACCTATAGCTAGATAGGTCATAGAAAAAAAGAGAAAACTCAAATTATTATAACCAAGAATAAAAGAAAAGACATAAAAATGACTTACAGAAATGAAAAGGATTATAAGGGAATACTATGAACATCCATGTACTAAAAATTTAGATCAGTTAGGTGAAATGAACACATTCTTAGAAAGACAAATTAGCAAAACGACTCAAAAAAAAAAAAAAAAAGACAAACTGATTAGACCCATAACAGCACATTTGTAATTTGTAACAAAAATGCATTTTACAAAGAAAAGCCCAGGCCCAAATGGCTTCAGTGGTGAATTCTAACAAACATTAAAGGAGGAATTGACACCAATTATTCACAAACTCTTTCATAAATAGAAGAGGAGGGAATACTTTACAACTCATTTTATGAGGATGGTACTACCCTAACACCAAAACAAGACAAAGACATCACAAGAAGAAAACTTCAGACCAATATTTCTTTAGCCATAGAAGTAAAAAGCTTCAATAAATTTCTAGCAAACCCAATTTAGGACTATAAAAAATGTTACTTTATTCCAGGAATGCGAGGTTGGTTTAACATTTGAAAGTCAATCAAGGTAATAAATATATTAGTAACCAAAGAAAAATAAATTAGATTTCATTAATGAAGACTTTTGTACTGTGAAGGACTCCATCATGAAAAGAATAAACATAAACAACCCACATCATTGGAGAAAATACTTTCATATTATGTATCTGATAAGGGTCTAGTTTCCAGAATATATAAAGAAGTCTTACTAAACAGTAAAAAGACAAAGCTGATTTTTTTTTTTTTTTTTAAAGATTTTATTTATTTATTTGAGAGAGAGAGAGAGAATGAGAGATAGAGAGCACGAGAGGGAAGAGGGTCAGAGGGAGAAGCAGACTTCCTGCTGAGCAGGGAGCCCGATGCGGGACTCGATCCCGGGACTCCAGGATCATGACCTGAGCTGAAGGCAGTCGCTTAACCAACTGAGCCACCCAGGTGCCCACAAAGCTGATTTTTTTAAATGGGCAAAGGGATTTGAATACGTTTTTCTAAAGTACATACACAAATGGACAGTATGCACATGAAAAAAATGATCAACATCCTTAGTCATTAGTGAAATAACAGAGTATAATATATAAATATATAAATATAATGATAGTATAATATATAAATATATTATAATAAATAAGTATAACATATAAATATAATAATAAATAAACAGAGTAATGAGATGCCACTTTATACCCACTAGGTTGGCTATAATAAAATGATACATAAGGGCAAGTGTTGGTGAAAATGTGGAGAAACTAGAATCATAATACACTCTACTGGTGTGTCTGTAGAATGGTACAGCTACTTTGGAAAACAGTTTGGAAGTTTGTCAAAATGTTAAGCATAGAGTTACCATGTCTAAGCAATTCTACTTCTTGGTATATACCAAATAGAAATGTAAACATGCACATGCAAAAATCATTTTATAATTAGCAAAACTGCTAACAATCCAAATGTCCATCAACTGATGAATGGATAAGGAAAATGTGCATTTTTTTGCAATGGACTATTATTCAGCAATAAAAAAATGAAATACTGATACATGCTACAACATGGATAGACCACAAACATTATGCCAAGTGATAAAAATTCACAAAAGACCACAAATTTCATTATTCTATTTATAGGAAATGTCTAAAATAGACAAATTTATAGTGTTAAATTAATTAAATGAGGAGACTGGGATGGCCTTAATGCCTTGGTAGCCTAGTAAGCAAACTAAAACCTAAGCCCAGAGTCAATGAACTCAACTCCAAGACAATTAAAATTAAGAACAACCAATCACAAAAGACTCAACCTGGCTATCCTAAATAAAGCACCTGTTTAAACTAAGGCAATTAAATATTTTTTTTTTATCTGCTTCTGCATCTTCTCTACAAAAACATCTCTCCTAGCTCCTGTTGGTGGAGTGCTCCTAACTTTTGGTTTGGCACTGCCCAATTCTAACTGGTGTGTGCTCAAATAAACTCTTAAAAATTTTAATAAGCCCTAGTTTGCCTTCTACCAATAGAGACAGAAAGTATATTGATGGTTCCCAGGTCTGGGGAAGAGAGAGTTTGGAGGAATATGAGGAGTGACTTCTACTTATCAATGGGGTGTTTTTGAGGTATGAGGATATTCTAAAGTCAAACTATTTTTTTAATAGCTATACAACTTTGAATATACAAAAAAAACCCCACCAGATTATAAGAAAAATAATTCAACATTTGTGCATTTTTATGTATGCAAATGTTACTCAAAACCCTTTTAACATTTAATCTAATAATAATAAAGCACAGAGATATGGAGTGGATAAAAACATAGATGAAACATCATAATGTTAAATATTTTTACTATGTTTTAATAGCTCTGATGTGGCATAAAGTATATCAACTCCACAAAAAAATTGCTTTAGGAATTATCATTATGATGATCAGAAGGACTGTTTGTGGAATAGCTAGGCAGATTTTCCCTGTGAATATTTGGAGAAGATACTTAAATATTTGCCTTCATGATAATAAAGCCCTAAGAACAGCAAACTATAACACTTTCCTAGAGAAAGACCTCTTAGGGAGATTGGGTGATGAGATCAAACATCAAAGTAATTCAAACTATCTTACCGGGTATAAATAAAGAATTTGTACATAAGAAAAAAGAAAAAAACTAATTCCAGTGGCAAAATAGAGAAAACCACTTCACTTCCAGATTAAAACTTTTAGTAGTCATAACATGGTTGGGAATTCCCATCGCTTGTATGATATCTACCCACCAATCCTACGGGACAGCTGATTAGTTGGCACTCTGCTTAAGAAATAGATAAAAATAATTACAGAATAAAATTAGTAAAGGGGTTAAGATCAATTTGTAAGCCAGGTGCATCTATTCAAATCTATGATCTGCTGTTTAACAGTCATGTGGCCTTGGCACATTCTGACACTTTCTGTATAATTTTCTTAATGTAAAAGATGGTGATGACATAGATCAATGGAACAGAATAGAGAGCCCAGAAATGGACCCTCAACTCTATGGTCAACTAATCTTCGACAAAGCAGGAAAGAATGTCCAATGGAAGAAAGACAGTCTCTTCAACAAATGGTGTTGGGAAAATTGGACAGCCACATGCAGAAGAATGAAACTGGACCATTTCCTTACACCACACACAAAAATAGACTCAAAATGGTTGAAAGACCTAAATGTGAGACAAGAGTCCATCAAAATCCTAAAGGAGAACACAGGCAGCAACCTCTTCCGCCTCAGCCACAAGAAATTCTTCCTAGAAATATCGCCAAAGGCAAGGGAAGCAAGGGCAAAAATGAACTATTGGAACTTCATCAAGATAAAAAGCTTTTTCACAACAAGAGAAACAGTCAACAAAACCAAAAGATAACCGACAGAATGGGAGAAGATATTTGTAAATGACCTATCAGATAAAGGGCTAGTATCCAAAATCTATAAAGAACTTATCAAACTCAATACCCAAAGAACAAACGATCCAATCAAGAAATGGGAAGAAGACATGAACAGACGTTTTTCCAAAGAAGACATCCAAATGGCCAAGAAACACATGAAAAAGTGCTCAGCATCACTGGGCATCAGGGAAATCCAAATCAAAACTTCAATGAGATACCACCTCACACCAGTCAGAATGGCTAAAATTAACATGTCAGGAAACGACAGATGTTGGTGGGGATGTGGAGAAAGGAGAACCCTCCTACACTGTTGGTGGGAATGCAAGCTGGTGCAGCCACTCTGGAAAACAGTATGGAGGTTCCTCAAACAGTTGAAAATAGAGCTACCCTATGACCCAGCAATTGCACTCTGGGTATTTACCCCAAAGATAAAAATGTAGGGATCCACAGGGGTTTGTGCACCCTGATGTTTATAGCAGCAATGTCCACAATAGCCAAACTGTGGAAAGAGCCAAGATGTCCATTGACAGATGAATGGATAAAGAAGAGGTGGTATATATATATATACAATGGAATATTATGCCACTATCAAAAGGAATGAAATCTTGCCATTCGCAACAACGTGGATGGAACTGGAGGGTGTTATGCTGAGTGAAATAAGTCAATCAGAGAAAGACATGTATCATATGATCTCACTGATATGAGGAATTCTTAATCTCAGGAAACAAACTGAGGGTTGCTAGAGTGGTGGGGGTGGGAGGGATGGGGTGGCTGGGTGATAGACATTGGGGAGGGTATGTGCTATGGTGAGCACTGTGAATTGTGTAAGACTATTGAATCATAGACCTGTACCTCTGAAACAAATAAGACATTATATGTTAAAAAAAAAAAAAGAAGATAGGAAGGGAAAAATGAAGGGGGGGATATTGGAGGGGGAGATGAACCATGAGAGACTATGGACTCTGAGAAACAAACTGAGGGTTCTAGAGGGGAAGGGGGTAGGGGGATGGGTTAGCTGATGGGTATTAAAGAGGGCACATGGGCGCCTGGGTGGCTCAGTTGGTTAAGCGACTGCCTTTGGCTCAGGTCATGATCCTGGAGTCCCGGGATCGAATCCCACATCGGGCTCCCTGCTCAGCAGGGAGTCTGCTTCTCCCTCTGACCCTCTTCCCTCTCGTGCTATCTCTCATTCTCTCTCTCTTAAATAAATAAAATCTTTTAAAAAAAATAAAGAGGGCACATATTGAATGGAGCACTGGGTGTTAAACAATGAATCATGGAACACTACATCAAAAACTAATGATGTAATGTATGGTGATTAACATAATTTAAAAAAAGATGGTTATGATAACATGCCAGCCTTCTATGGTCATTGATAATATTAAATGAGCTAACATTTGTGAAATGCCTTATATATAGCAAGAGCAGTATTAGTATTAGCCATTATTATTAATAATATTAACTACCTTTGAAAGAGTACCCATTTCCCATTAATAAATATGAAATGCCAGTTAAGGATTTAGCAGACATTCATGGTAGATAAAGAATATGAAAGAAAAGGATCAAGATGAAAAAACAAAATAATCTAAACATAATGCATACAAAATTAGGACAAAGAAAAAACCTTACAAAAGACATTTCATTTAGTATTCCTAGAAATATTTAGAAAAGAAAAGGAAGAAAGAGAAAAGTCAGTTATGCATAAGAGAAATCCAGGAATAAGAAAATTTATGTAATTAAAATATGATTTCTGACATTTTTCATCAATAGAGTACCAGTAATAAAATAAAAATACATGAAGGTTGAATATATGATATAAAAGATACAATTAAGTGACCCAAAATATAAAGCACAAAGTATAAAAAGAAAAGAATCATGGTAAAAAGGTCACATAAAATGGAGGAGTCAGAAAATTCAACATTTTTCTAAAGAATTTTAGAAGGTGAGAAAAATTCCAGAAGAAAATCAATAGAAAAGTAGTAAATGATTTTAAATTCCATATGTAAAATAAAATACACAAAAATATCCAAGAACATTTAAAAAAATAAGTACTTCAAGTAAGAGAAAATAAACGTACTCTACCAGATGTCACAGCATGGTAAAGTTACAGTAATTAAAAATGAGTGCTTTTGGTTTAAGGTTAGAAAAATGAATTAATGGGACAGATTAGATCTAGATAGGAAAGCATGTATAAATGATAATGTTCCATATGGCAAAGATGATATTAAATTAGTGATTGTATGATAGTTGGCTACACACGTATATATAACAAAAATCCAGAGCTTGACTTTATAACAATCATATGCCCAAACATAGGCATAAAAATTGTGGATTTTTGGGGTGCCTGGGTGGCTCAGTCAGTTAAGCATCTGCCTTTGGCTCAGGTCATGATCTTAGGTCCTGGGATCAAGCCTCATGTGGGGTTCCCTGCTCAGCGGGGAGCCTGCTTCTCCTTCTCCCTCTGCTTCCCCTGCCCCCGCTCCTCTCCACCCTCCTACTGGCCCCCTGCTCATGCTCTCTCGCATCTCAAATAAATAGATAGAATCTTTTAAAATTATGGTGGATTTAAAATATACACACTTTCAAAACCTATATACTATTGGAAGAAAATACGGAGAATTAAAAAAAGTAGTTTATGGCTGTAACATACTAAGCATGTTATAACCCAAAGCCATGAAGGCAAATATTGTTATATATTAATAAATAAATATTTAAAATGTTACATAGCAAAAGACACAAGAATTAAAATTTAAGAAGAAAAGAAAGAATGAAGGTAGGAAGGAAGGTAGGCAGGAACGAGAGAGGACCGAGCAGAAGGATGAAGAGCATTAGCAGTAGCAAAACAGAGGCACAATTGCTAGATTTGTTTAGTGCCTATTAAGGGGCAAGCATTATGACAGATTCTTGATGTACACCATCTCTAATTCTAAAAATAAAATAAATTAATATTATAGATATTATTGTCTGCATTTTAAAGAGAAAAGAACCAAAAACTTTGTTTAAGGAAACCATGTGGTATAAATGAAGAAGTATTGCCAAAAAAAAGTACATTAACTTGAGACAGATGGATATAATTCATCACAGGCATATTTTACAAAGATATATACATCATTTGATAATTACATTTCCAGATGCGTAGTGTTCAATATAATAGCCAATGTCCATTGCTGTACATACACTTGTCACCAAATACCCATCAGTAGGTAATCAATTAGCAGGTTAGTGTGGCATGGGTAAGATTCAATATCCACGTACCTGTTTGCTGAATAAATTCTACTTTAACAATTTTATTATTATTATTACTTGATTTGCTACAAATATTAAAACATCATACAGATTTTTTCAATTAAATTGTAGGTCATTGTCAGTAAATTTCAAGAATTTTCAGCCATACTCCCCATGTAAGCGCTTGTGTACATGCATACACACATACCCCCGACACACAAACCACAGAGGTTCTTCATTCTAATAAAGTACATAATTTTATATTTTGTAAATGTCCATATCTAAAGTTAATAAATAAAAGAGCAAATAAAAAAATCAAAGGATTTTCAGATCCATAGGTGTAGATAATTGATTTTATGATATCCACCAATAAATGACATCTCCTGGTGTCTATACCCTTGTGTAGTCCCAAGTGACATGATTTGGTCAATGTGACATCAGTAAATGTAAGGCAAATAGAAGTGTAATAAGGTTTTTGTAGACTGGTGGCTTGTGACTTCAGTCCTGAAAAAAAAAATGCATAAAAATATTGGGAAGAAAGGCCCTCTCATTTCAGCTACTCTAGTTGAGTCAAGTGCCCAGCTGACCCACTAGGGAGATGCAGTTGCAAAGTGAGCCCAAGTAAGACCAGCAGGAGAACCACTCAGTCAACCAACAGACTTGTGAGAAATTATACATTGCTCTTAAGTCACTAAATGTTAGGATGATTTGTTATGCAGCAACAAATAATTGAGGCACTTATTATCTGTTTTTTACTCCATTACTTGCTCGTTGGGAAATGTTGCATAAAGCTCTTAAAATCTCTGAGACTTTTCCTCATCAATAAAATCAGAATAATAATTACAGCCAACACTCGCATAGAAATTGCTATTTCATCCTCATCTCATTTAATCCTTATGGCAATTCTATGAGTAGTGCAGTTATTGTCTCTATTTCTTGGAAGAGGAAATGGATGAGAGGTAAACAAATGTGTCCAAAGTTACACATCTATTAAAAAGTGGCTTTAGAGTCTGTGCTTTCAATTTTTATTCGATACAAATTTGTGCAAGTCTTTAAACAAGAAATATGCTCTCTCTCCCTTTCTCTTCCTCCCCTACCCCTTTCTTTTTTCATAAGCATCCTGCTTATCAGGTTTGATATATATCAATTAAAGTTTAAATGTGACCAATAGTTCTTTTTGGTCAGTTGTGGGATTTCTCTCTCTAGCCATCTATATTTCTGTGGTTTTGCTGGAGGAAACTTTCTCTCCTGTAAAAACCTGCATTCCTCTATTGTACTCTGGAGAGCAGTCCATCTGTTTCCTCTGGTTTATACACAACAAGCTCTGCTCAGGAACCTAAAAGGACGTAAATCTAGAACTACAGGTCCATGTTTGTCAGTGTCATATAATACAGCTCCTGTTCAGTAATTATGTATGATAAACATCCTGATTATAATACATCTCATCCACTAAGGTGGTCTACTAACACACACATAATATGGTTTACTGACATAACTAGGCTATACACAGCTTTTTAATGTGCTGTTTCCTGAACAGAAAGACTTCCTTTAATCTTTTTCAAGATTGTTCAAATGATGGTGCCTTGCATACTGAATGTGCCATTTACATTCAATTAAAATTTGAGGCCTCAACCTCTCCAAACTAATTTGCTCCAAATAACTTGGCTTTCATTTCAGTGGTCCATTAAGAGACAATATTTTTTAGGCTCTACAGATTTATATTGACAAATTATGAAAATTGTACTTCTAAATAATTTTATTCTTAGATTTTCTCTAATCAGTCTTTACCCACATGTTCTAGTAAGCAATATTTGTTCATTGGGGTATGCTAAATCAGACTTCATAAAAGTGAACAAAATGAATTCACATCCAACATAAGTGAATATAATGTTGGCTATCTGTACCATAGAAAAAAGACTTGGGCTAGGTAAGACCTTACCCCCTCTAGGTATTTGACGAATTAGAACATATTTTTTAAATATGTCAGAGAAAACTGATGAATCATAATATTACATGGTTGTATGAAGTTTATGAAATGGGAATAAAGCCTTCTTCCTTGAAATGATTTTAAAAATATGACTCCATTCATATGATGTCCTGAAAAGGCAAATTCACAGAGTCAGAAAGTCAACTTGAAGTTGCCTAGAGATGAGGAGTGGCCGCTAATGGGCACAAGAGATCTTCTGGGGGTGACAGAAATGTTTCAAAACAGGATTGTGGTGATGGTTACACGAGCCCATAATTTTATTTAAAATAGTAGATTACATACTTAAAGTAAGTGGATTTTATGGCATGTAAATTATATACCAATAAAGCTGTTTGGAAATAAAAGATATGTGATATTGTGGCCCCCCCCAAAAAAAAAATATGTTAAATCTAAGAAAGTGACCTATATGTATTCTTTTAAAAGTATTTGGAATCCCAGGAATATACAGCCTTTTAGATGCTGCAGGATCTAGTTATGACATCTAGCACACCTGGATTTTTAATAAAAATTACCTGAAAATCTTATAATTTGAGCAATATATTTGAACTTGAAATGAATAATAGCTTCTACGGGAGAACTGAAAACTCCAAGTCTATGTAATGAGATTTAAGCAAATATTACATGCAAGATCTTGTCCTTCTTTTTTCCTGTTCTCTTTTACTCTATAGGTAATAATTCTATTTGCATGCAAAAGAAACCTGACATGTTTCCTTAGAGGATCTCCAGAGAATTTGCATTCTGATTTGCTCTTTCTTTACCAAGAAAGACTTACCACATCCACTTGTAGTCCATACAAGGTCCCTAACACCAGAGGAAGGAAAGAAAGATAAACATTAGAAAAATAAATGTGGTTCTGAAATAATATTTACATGATACTGTTTTCCTGATCTACCATTAAAATGTTTCCTTACAAATATGAGATATGTCTATTTATCTATGAATCTATTCTTCAACATCTCCAAATTAATATTATCCAAATAACTATATTTTCCTCTTAGTTTTTCATATGCTTCAAGAATATTTAAAAGTTATTCTATAAGCTATATGCATTTATTATCAGTACATTATAAAATATACTTTTTTCTTTGGTATTTTTTTATTATGTTCAATTAGCCAACATAAAGTATATCATTAATTTTTGATGTGGTGTTCAACAATTCATTAGTTGCATAAAATACACTTTTAAGTATACTTTTAAAAATTTTTCCAGAAGAAATTTTGTTTGATAAATCATTTTACCTACATTTTTTATTAACAAATACTTGTTAATGATTATATACTTAGAACAAGTTAAATAAATGAATGAATATGCAAATACATAAAAATATATGCACATATGAATAAATGAATATGTAAATATATAGTATATGTGCCGCCGAAGCGAGCACTGAATATGTAAATATATACATAAATGTATCTACATACATCTGTACAGGTGTGTGTCTCTATGTGTGTGCATGTGTGTGTGTGTATTCTTTTGTGCCTTTGTTTAAGATATCTTATAAAATCCATGGAGAAAAAAATATTGTTGGTTAATATTTCAAAGAAAGAATGGAAATAATCTCTAGATACCTCTTATAATAAATTATTTCACATTTCCCATGGAGAATTGGTAATAGAAAAAGTGCAAATATTCACATATACCTTTTTCCATTGATCATTCTCCATTTTTACCATTCTTTAGATGATTTAACTATCTTATGCTAGTTTATCCTCCATAGATCCTGCTTTAAAACAATCCTTACCTTGTATTATTTTTATTTGTTTATTCACTCATCTTTTCAACAGACTCTTAAAATATATCATACAAACGCTTATCCATTTGCTCCATAAAAGAGATTCTAAATAGTTAATCATCATCAAATCCTGCTTTCTTCTCCCAGGAGATTGTAGGTTAAGTAAACTTGTCGGCCAAGATGAAAAGACTGAAAATGAGACTACTGTAGGAAATCTCAGGGTACCTTCAGGTGGAGAATGGAGGTTAAACAGCTTCTGAATCTTTGCCATCTTATATCTGGCCTCTTGCCTCAAATCTATAAATGTGCTCCTCCTTATATGCATAAAACACTTATTATCTATCTGACAACCATGGAAAAACAATACTGGAGTATCTTCTTTGACTAATCTTTGAATTTATCACAAATTATATTTTAAATATTCTACTTTATGTGTACATTTAATATTAAGACTTCTTACTGAAATATTTATGATTGAAAACAATGATTGGTAAATAAACTGCTGGGAATACAACAAAATAAAAAGCTTTTGTGTAGCAAAGGAAACCATCAACAAAATGAAAAGGTACCCTACTGAATGGGAGAAGATTTTGCAAATGATAACTCTAATAAGGGGTTATTATCCAAAATATAGAATGTATTTACACTACTCAACACCAAAAAAACACAAATAATCCAATTAAAAATGGGAAAATATGAACAAACATTTCTACAAAGAAGACATACACATGGCCAACAGACTCATGAAAAGATATTCAACATTACTCATCATCAGGGAAATGCAAACCAAAACCACAGTGAGATTTCACCTCACTTCTGTTTGAATGGCTAAAATCAAAAACTCAAGAAACAAGTGTTGCCCACGATGTAGAGAAAAAGGAATCCTCTTGAACTTTTGGTGGGAAGGCAAATTGGTGCAGCAACTATGGAAGACAGTATAGAAGTTCCTCATAAAATTAAAAATAGAACTATCTTGCAACCCAGCAATCACATCTTGGGTATTTACCCAGCGAAAACAAAAACACTAATTTGAAGGGCTATATGCACCCCTATATTTATAGCAGTATTATTCACAATAGCCAAATTATGGAAGCAGCCCAAATGTCCATCGATAAATGAATGGATAAAGAAGATATGGTATATAGGTATGTATGTGTACACACACACACACACACACACACACACACTGGAATATTATTCAGACATAAAAGAATGAAATCTTGCCATTTGCAACAACATGGATGGATCTAGAGAGGTATAATGCTAAGTGAAATAAGTCAGTCAGAGAAAGACAAATACTGTATGTTTTCACTCATATGTGGAATTTAAGAAACAAAACAGAGGAAAAAAAAAATGAGACAAACCAGGAAACAGACTCCTAACTGTAGAGAACAAGCTGATGGTTATCAGAGGGGAGGTTGGTGGGGCTACACCAAGACTCTTCCAGGAAATTTAAGAGGCATGTCCCCCCAATCCATTTAGTTTATAAGCCTTCTATGTCTTTTCTCATAATTTAAATCTACTTACCTGTTTCTAATCCTATCTCAATGTGGATATTTTATTAGGTTTATCTTCTATGAAATTCCATTTGTATAATTTAGTTAGCTATACTTAATACTTAACTAAGCTACACGATTTTTGGCCACCATAAATATTGTAATAATTCACCACTGGAAATTCCCTGATGGTACTTATTAATCATAAAATTTTGATAGTTAGCATTAATGCTCTCCATTGACATCTTTCCATTGTGTTCCACTATTTTTATTTTACCTCTTTCTATTCCTTACTTTCACTTATTATTGTCCTTCCTCCTACTAGAACCTGCAAAACCTTTGACTTTTCCTATTTTTTTGACCCAACCTCCCCCACACAACATGCTTATCATCTGAATTCACTTTAATTTTTTATACATGGAAATTTATGAAAGAATATGTCAACTAATCTCTTGTCAGGATTTGAAATATCTTCCATCCATGATGATCTATTTTCCTGATTCTTATTTTTAATAATATAAAAAATAAAATCATCCTAATAATAAACCAGATAATCCTTTGCTTTCTCTCTGATATTGCCTGGCACTGGCAAAGAAAATCACTTAACCATGATACTTAGAACAAATTCATATTATTTAGGTTCAGTTATGTTTCAGTCTGCCTGACATACCATCTCTTAATCTCTAGTTTATTATCATATTTAGAAGAATAGTTAAGGAGCACTTGCGTGACTCAGTTGGTTAAGCATCTGCCTTTGGCTCAGGTCATGATCCCACGGTCCTGGGATCGAGCCCAGCGTCAGGCTCTCTGCTCAGCAGGGAGTCTCCTTCTCCTTTTCCCTCTGCCTGCCTCTCTGCCTACTTGTGCTCTCTCCCTCTCTGCCAAATAAATAAATAAATAAATAAAATCTTTAAAATAAAAAAAAAATAAAAAAAGAAGAGTAGTTAAGATCTTTTAAAATTTCCTTATAAAAACTCCCAACAAACAAAAGTACAGAATCAGATGGTTTTGCTGGTGAATCCTGCCAAATACTTAAAGTGCTAATACCAATATTTCTCAACTCTTTCAAAAAAAAAGAGAATTTGGGGAGGAAACACTTACAAACTCATTTTATAAGGCCAGCTTTCCCTGATACCAAAATCAGACAAGTATGCCACAAGGAAATTACAAGCCAGTATCCCTGATTAAAAAAATCCTCAACAAATTATCAGCAAATTCAATTCAACAATACATTAAAAGGATCATACATCATGATCAAGTGGAAATTTTCCAGGATGCAAGGATAGTTTAACAATCAAAAATTAATCCATGTCAAACACCACATTAAAAATGAAGGATAAAAATCATATCATCACCTTAATTAATGCAGACAAATTATGTGATAAAATTCAATATTCACTTTTGATAAAAACTTGTAATAAAGAGGGTTTAGAGGAAATGTATCTCAACGTATTGAAGGCCATATATGACAAGCCCATAGCTAAGATCATATTCACCTACAAAAGCTGAAATCTTTTCCTGTGCAATCAGGACAAGAGAAGGATGCCAACTATTGCCACTTTCATTCAATATAATATTGGAAGTCCTAGCCAACACAACTGGTTATTCAAAGAAATAAAAGGCATCTAAATTAGTAAAACTGCCACTATTTGCAGATAACATTATTATATATAAAAAAATTCTAAAGACTGCACTAAAAACCATTAGAACTAATCAACACTTTCAGTAAAGTTGGAGGATACAATATCAAAATACAGAAATTTGATGTGTTTCTGTTCACTAATAATGAAGTAGCAGAAAGAGAAATTTAAAAAATCAAAAAGAATAAAATATCTAGGAACAAATGTAACCAAGGAGATAAAAGATTTATACTCTGAATACTATTAGTAATACTATTATGGTAATATTATTAGTGAAAGAAATTGCAAAAGACACGAAAAAATAAAAAGGTATTCTGTGCTCATGGATTGAGAGAATTAATATTGTTAAAATGTCCATATTACCCAAAATAATCTACATATTTAATGTTATCCTAATCAAAATTCTAAGAGCATTTTTCACAGAACTAAAACAATCCTAAAATTTGTATGGCATCAAAAAATATTCTGAACAGTCAAAGCAATTGTAAAGAGAATGAAGTCAGAGGAATCATACTTCCTGATTTCAAAGTATATTGCAAACCTATAACAATCAAAATGGTATGGCACTGGTATAAAAACAGACACATAGATCAATGGAAGAATTATCACAGAAATAACCCTCCACATATGCGGTTAATTTATAACAAAAGAGCCAAAACACTGTAATGGGGAAAGGACATTTTCTTTAATAAATTTTGTTGGTACCTGGACAATTACATGCAAATTAATGAAACTAGACCATTATTTTATACTATACACAACACTTAGCTCAAAACGGATCAAAGAAATTGAATACAAGACCTGAACCATAAAACTCCTAAAGAAAACATAGGCTGTAAGCTTCTTTATATCAGTCTTGATAATTTTTTTTTATTTGACAGCAAAAGCAAAGGCAACAAAAACTAAAATAAACAAGTGGTACTACATCAAACTAAAAAGCATCTTCACAGGAAAGGAAATCATCAATAAAATAAAAAGGTTACCTACCAATGGGAGAAAATATTTGCAAATCATATATCTGATAAGTAGTTAATAACCAAAAAAATAAGGAACTCATACAACTTAATAGCAGAAAAAAACAATTCAATTTAAAAATAGAGTAACTGAATAGACATTTTTTCTGAAGAAGATATTCTGATGGCCAATGGGTACATGAAAAGATGCTCTATATCACTAAAATCAGAGAAAAGCTAATCAAAAACAAAATGAGATAACACTTCATACCTGTTAGAATGGCCATTATCAAAAAGACAAGAAATAACAAGTGTTGGCAAGGATAGAGAGAAAAGGGAACCCTTGTACACTGTTAGTAGGAATGTAAATTATTACAGCAACTATGGGAAACAGTATGGAGGTTCCTCAAAAAGAATTAAAAATAGAACTCCATATGATTCAGCAATTTTACTTCTGAGTACTTATCTAAAGAAAATAAAAACAGTAACTTGAAAAGATATATGCATCCTTGTGTTTATTGCAGCATTATTTATAATAGTCAAGATATTGGAAAACAACCGAAATGTCCATTGGCGCAATATTATTCAGCCATAAAAAGAAGGAAATCTTGCTAGTTGTGACCACATATGGATGGAACTTGAGAACATTATGCTAAGTAAGATAAGTCAGACAAAGATAAATATTGTGCAATCTCACTTCTATGTGGAATCTAAAATAAAAAAAAAAACAAAAAACAAAAAACAGAAAGCTGAGTTCATGGATACAGAGAAGAGATTGGTAGTTCCCAGAGGCAATTAGTGGGGGGTAGGTGAAATGGGTGAATGTGGTCAAGAAGTACAAATTTCCAGCCATAAAATAAATACATCATGGAAGGTAATATACAATTTGGTGACTATAGTTAATAATACTGTATTGTATATTTCAAAGTTGCTAAGAGAGTATATCTTAAATATTCTCATTCTAAGAAAAAAATTATTTCATAAGTATGTATGGTAATCAATTTTAACTAGATTTATTGTGTTATCATTTATAACATATAGAAATATCATATCTTTCTGTTGTATACCTGAAAATAATATCGTTTTATGAAATATTCTATCTCAATTATATCTCAATTTGTAAAAAGCCCCTGGATCCTTTTCTTCAATCATATTATCTTTACTACTCAGTAAAGTAAATGTTATTGTAAAAAAAAACAAAAAACAAAAAAACTTCTCATCTCAGGCTACCTTGCCCCATACTTTGTGCCCTATTTTAAGAAAGTTAAATTAACCAAATTATTTTTCTCTGCCTCAGCAAATCTCTATTACTTACAGACAACCATTCACTTTCCTTCACACCAATCTCTAAATGATTTCTATGTATGGCAAAATAATATATCTCTTACTGTTAGAAAGAATAAGCACATTTGCTTTTGTTACCAATTCCAAGAATCCCCCATATCCTGAGATTAGGTTTGCTAGTGTGTGGGGGATTGTTGATAGATTTGGAATTAGAAAGCTAAAACTCTGAGTTAAGAAGCCCCAAAGATAGCACTAAATCACAGATGTTTTTGTTTTGAAGAATAGTCCTTTTGAGAGAGACAAATATTAAGGGTAAATTATCTCATGGGTGGTGAAAGTTATCTTTTCAGAAACAGATTGTGAGATATGATTGCAGAACTGTCCAGGACATAGTCTCTATTCTAAGCAGTGTCCCGAAGAAGACAAACAATAAATGCACATGAATGTCTCAGAGACTGAACAGTGAGAGGTGTAATCTCTCTAGTCCTATTCAAATTGGATTGAATAAATCCAAAATAAATTCAGATTAGATTATCCTTTCATAAAGATAATGTTGTTAAGGCCCCTTACTGGGCTACTCTATTGAGGCGGTGATCTCTAAAATACAGTTTATATGGAATACCCCATCACCAGTATGTGATAGAAGTAAAATTGATTTATCAAATATATCAAAAATAAAGGACCAAATTTTTTATGTTTAAAAAAGATGTTAACTCTATAACCTATTTGGTAAAGAATCTCAAGGAACTAAGACACGTTGGTTCCACCCATGATAACTTATATCAAAACATATCAGACTTTTTTGAACTCTCACTTCTTATATTTTCTTCACTCCTTCTTCAAGATTACACACAGAACTATACTTCTAAGGACCAGATTTGTTTGTTTCTAATTGCTTTAATTCTCCCAGAACATCATTGAAAATATATTTATATATCCTTTTTCTTTTCCCAATCTCAGTTTTCTGCATTGAAAAAATGTTCTTAGAGTCAAAAAAAAATTGTATCACATATCACATATTTTACATCATCTTTTCCGTTCTCATACTGTTTGGTATATTTTTTAGGAGACAAAATATTGCAGTCACTCATACTACTATTCTAACATGAGCCTAGAAAGATTTGAAGTTTTCAACTAACTTAAAAATTGTGCATTATAAAACTATAACTTATACCAAAACAAAGAAAAAGTCTCTTTTTAAAGATTTTATTTATTTGAGAGAGAGAGCATGAGAGAGCACAAGCAGGGGGAGCAGCAGAGGGAGAGGAAGAAGCAGGTTCCCTACTGAGTGAGGAGCCTGATGCAGGACTGGCTCCCAGGACCCCAGGATCATGACCTGAGCTGAAGGCAGGTGCTTAACTTACTGAGCCACCGAGGTGCCCCAAGAAAAAGTCTTTTGTAAATTTGGTCTCCATTACCCACGGCACACTACTCTAAATTGATTTAAGATCAATGAGTAATATTACCACTGCAAACTAAAGAAAATGACATGATGTTTCCTTAAATAGGGACATTGAAAGCCCAATAGCTAAACATACTTACTGTCCAAAGGAAAATCCTCATACATTTAAATGAAATATTAATGATAAAGGTTGGATGAATGTCTATGAGATGTCTTAATATTGCTTTAAATTTATGCCAAACTTAGTATATTAGTATATAGCATATTAGTTCTACAGAGAAACATAATCAAGAGAAGATACATAAAGATTTATTGTATGTAAGAATTTATTACAAGGTATTGGCTCACATGATTATGGAGACTAAGAAGTCCCATTATCTATCTTCTGCAAGTGGGAGACCCAGGAAGGCCAGTGATATTATTTGAAGGTCTGAGAGTCAGAGAGCCAATGGTGTAGATTCCAGCACAGGTTTGAAGCCTGAGAATCAGGAGTGTGGAGAGCAGGAAGATTGATATCCCAGCTCAAATAGGCAGAAAGTGAATTCAAGTTTCTTTGACCTTTTTGTTATATTCAGGTCTCTAATCAAGTGAATAATGCCCACCCAGAGTGAGGGGGGCCATCTCCTTTACCGAGTTCACCAATTCAAATTCTACTCCTTTTCAGACATACTCAGAAATAGTGTTTAACCAATCTAGGCATCCTGTGGCCCACTCAAATTGACACATCATAAAATTAACCTTCACACTTGGGTTCCCTCTTTCAAACCCTAAAGATTAGTTCAGTGTCTGATACAGTTAATTTCAATAATTGTTAGTAACAATGATTCTTCTTCAGCATTTTTTTTTATTATTCACTCAAACTTACTTTTCTTAAGTCTCTGGTGTCTGACACTATTTCTCTCTTCACTCTTCTGACAGTTTAGGGCCAACTTTTAAACGAAGCTGATTAACTTCCACCTGTTTTTTTAAAATGCCTGTAAAAAATTTACCTATTATTTTCCTTTGGCTTTTGTTGAAGCATGTTAGTTTTCTAAGGCTACAGTAAGAAACTTATCACATGTTTTCTTTAAAAGATAGAGAAGAAACTTTCCTTGCCTTTTCAAGCTTTTGGTGGCCCCAAGTCTTCCTTGGCTTGTTAGCTGTATCACTCTAGTCACCTCCCCTATTGTTCCCTACACTTCTTCCTTATGTGTCTCCTCTGTGTATCTGTTTCAGTACATCACCCTCCTTATAAGGATGCATCATTGAATTTAGAGCTCACCTTAATCCAGTAATCCAGTATATCTTAACTATTTACATCTGAAAATACCCTATTTGTAAACAATGTCACATTCATAACTACCACATATTAGGACTTGAACGTATCTTTTTGGGGTTCATACTTCAACCCACTGCGTGCAGGTGGAATTTCCCAGAAAAAGATTTTGAGATGCAGTTAGGAAGCTTAATGAAGTATATTCTGAATCAAAAATGGTAGGGAGTAAAGGAAGCAGGAGTGGGCAAAGAGAGAATTTGAACTGTGATGCAGTTACAACTGTGACCTCAGTCATTTGGGAAATTCTAGAAGAAAGGCAGTCCTACAGAATTATGCCACATTATAGCAAAAGGACCAGGTCCTCAAATATCCTGATTAAACAGTCATTGGATATGAGTCATCCTTGGGGATGACATTTGACACTGAGTAAGGCAGTTCTCTATAAGCATAAGCAATTTCCAAATAAAACTTCGGCTGACAACTATCAGCCAGCAACACCCCAGCAGCTAGGGAAATGAGTGCTTCAGTTTTGAAACAAGTGTGGACAGAAGTTTTAGGGTAATCCAGTGAATTCTACCCCTATACCCCTGAATCTACATTGTTTTGTTACATAAGTTCTGGACAGAGCTAACCTAAGATTCTAGTGGGCCTCTTTATCAGGAGGATGTATAAGATTTGTGAATAAACTGTATGCCACTATGGCTGATGTTGAGGCTACAACTAATCCACGCTATTTCCCTCCTCTACTACTCAATACAGATTCCACTCATCCTCAGCTAGCACCTCTGCTGATCTGGATGACCTGTCAGTTAAGGTTACACGGATTCTCATTTCTAAGAAGTTTGAGCCGTTAGTCACCATACCATTTCTTTTTCCTATCCAAACTGGGCAAGGAAATACCAAAACATGCTTAAGTGAATCACTCAGGTATCAAACAAATTCTTCCCTCTGCTCTTGTCTAAAAGCAGTTCCACCTCCACTTGAGGATGTTAGTTACCCTGCCGGGATGGTGATATCCCCTCCTGCCTACTGGTCTCTTAGCACAATAAATCCAGGATATCTGCACAATATCTAAAGTTAAAGTTTAATGGGATTCTAGCTATATGCCCTGAGGAAAATATTTCCACTCTGGGTACTAGAGGAGCAGGTATAGAAAGCTAGATGTGTCAGAATGTCACAGTCATCGAAAGTGATGGTAGGTGGAGCCATTCCTATTTCCACATCTTTGTTCCCGACCCAACACACATAATGATAATACTGTGTGTGTGTACACTCCATCTCTAAGGACAGTAGGTCATCCTTGTGGGTTAATATCTCCAAGCTGGTTCCTCAATACATCTTAAAAAGTGTTTTCTATCATGCTGGTAGTTTTCTTGGCAGTATAGCATGCAATAAAACAAGGGATACAATAGTTATTTGGCAATTGCAACACTTGTTTTCCTATGCAAGGGGACCTTGGGTCTGATACTATATTCTATAGTATCAAACATACCCTACACCCTTAGAAGTAATGTTAATAGAAGACCTGGGGGAAGGAAGTGCAAACCCATGCTTGGAATATGTGTTGATTCCAGTTAAGATGAATTGTTGCCCATCCAGGATGAGAGGAGTCCAATTTAACAGTACTGAGTGTAGCTTAATCAACCATAGTGAAGGCAAATCTATGCACCTTCTAGCCCTGGCCTACAAAGGATGCCTAACACAGCTTCTTAGTGATCCTGATGCCCCTCTCATCAAGACATTCCTCATGCCTTTGTGAAATGAGTGTTCTTGAAACCCTCTTGGAGAATATATTCATCAAGTTTTTCAGCATTACATAATGTAACCATATTAACATGTCTACTTTAGATCTTGATTACTTTATACAGCATCTGTCAAGGTAGCACTATCCTTTATCTGATCTATTATGGGTCTTCTCTTTCTTCAAGCTTCCAAGAACCATACTAGAACATCATCCAGATGCTTTATCAGGAAAGTGTCCCCTTATCAATATATTCTCCATTTTCCTTATCCATAATGTAACGTGGATAAAATGCCATCCCAACTCAGAATAATCCAATCTTATGTCCCATCTCCTTAACCTAGAACCTCAAGATCATGTTTCATAAATATTATCTTGATTCTAGCTAATAAATATTGACCAGGTCTGTATTACAGCTCTTTTAGCAGATCAGACTATTTCTGGCTCAAATGTGTTGTGACTTAATTATCGTTCTGGTGATCATCAGAAGTAAGAAGGAAGATCTTTAAGGTGGGGATATGTTGTTTTACAAGGCAGAAACACTGTAATGTCTTCACTTAAGTGGGAAGCACTAAGTTAATAGAAAGGTAGACAATTTCTGCAGATTCAAAGTTCAGAAGAATCTAGATATTCAAAAATCAGATATTTCCACACCATATTTTGAGATCCCGCTTCCTCCCAATCTGGGCCTTGACCTTACTAGGTAGACCAGCCAGAATCTAGAATTCAAAGAACTGGAGAAGACTGAGAAACAAACTTTTCCAAATTGCTAATAATTCATTTTTTTTACTTTTATTTTTTTAAAGATTTTATTTATTTCACACAGAGAAAGAGAGCACAATTAGGAGGAAGAAACAGGAGAGGAAGAAGCAGGCTCCCCACTGAGCAGGGAGCCCGATGTGGGGCTCAATCTCAGGACCCCAGGATCATGACCAGAGCTGAAGGCAGACACTTAACCAACTGAGCCACCCAGCCACCCTGCTAATAATTTAAATACACGAGAATTTAAATGATTATCAAATGATGTAACTGATGTATAGAGTATTGTACCCTATGCAAATGTGTATAAAAGAATACACATTTTCAAATGAACATAGAAAATTCCCAAAATTTGTTATATAAGTGTAATCATACAAAGTGTTTCTAATATTGGGATTAAGCTAGGAAAAGACAAAGAGAACAAGAAGTGAAAATGTCTATGAGTAGCACATTGGACAAAAAAAAATTCACATTGGCTCTTCACAAAAGATGTAAAATCAAAATTCCTTTATTATAACCTAGAAACTGGAAAAAAGAAAATCACATCTTATGCAAAGGAAGTAATTGAAAGAAAATAATAGACATAATAGCAAAAGTCAATTAAATGGAAAACAAACTAGAAAATGAACAACACCAATGCTGGGTCTTGGAGGAAAGCAATAAAATTCATAAATAGATAGGCAGATCAAAAAGAAATATGAGAAAGCATTATTAATATCAGTTGCAAAATTATGATATCAATGTAAATGTTTCAGATATTAGAATAGTAGAGATATTAATTATGTTAGAGATTTTTATCAATAAAATTGACAGTTTAGCTAAAATGCAGAAATACTTTGGAAGAAACTTTAATAAAGCTGGGAGAAGTATAAAATAACAGTGATATTATTTAAAAGAAAATAAATCTAAGATTAAATATCTTCCCTTCAAAGAAATCTCCTGGACCAGATAGTCTTGTTGTTAAATACTCACAAGTATTTATTAAAAAAAAAAAAAAGTTTCAAACTTACACAAATTCTTTCAGCAAATAGAAAATGAGGGAAACCTTAACTCTTTTATATCAGACAAGCATAAACTTGGCCCCAAATTTGTCAAGGATATTAAAAGAAAGAAATATTACAGGGTAATCATTCTCATAAGAATAGCGCAAAAAAACCAAAACCAAAAACAAAAAGAATATTGCAAAAAGTTTTTGAAGTTATCTAATAGTATCCAGGGATATATAAAACTACTTATATGTCATAAACAATTGGGCTTATTTTATGATTGCAAAGATAGTTAAATATTTAGAAATTAATCAGTATCATTCATCACATTTGAAGATAAAAGGAAAAGATTATCTCAATGTGAGAGATCCAAAGTATTTGATGAAATACCCATTCATGATAGAAACACTTAGCAATCTGTGACTATAAAGTAACTGCTTTATAATCATCATCATCTTCCCTAATGATATTAACATACAATAAGCATTGTACTTAAAGATGAATTATAACATGATTTCTCTTATCTAGATTAAGAAAAGTATCTCTATTGCCACAGTGTTTATTCAAGAATGTAGGGGAAGTTTTAGAGCAATATGGTAAGGAAAATATATATACAGAATAAGTTTTGAAAAGAAAGAAAGTGGCACTGTTTCCACATGACATGATATCTAAAATAACCTTAAATCACGCAAAACTATCAGATACAAATGAGTTTGACAAAGTCACAGGTTAAAGTTAATAAAAAATAAACTATTTATATACCACTGAAAAAAACATAATTTTTTTAAAGATTTTATTTATTTATTTGACAAAGAGAGACACAAGGAGAGAGGGAACACAAGCAGGGGGAGTGGGAGAGGGAGAAGCAGGCTTCCCACAGCGCAGGGAGCCCGATGCAGAGCTCGATCCCAGGAACCTGGGATCATGACCTGAGCCAAAGGCAGATGCTTAACTGACTGAGCCACCCAGGTGCCCCAAAAGTATAATGTTTTAAAAAAGATATTCTTTATTACATACTAGGAATGAAAAATGTCAAATGCAGTCAATCCCCATAGCAAGTGATTTTCAACAAAGAAGAAAAGAAATATAATGGAGAAAATGTAGTCTTTGTATGGATGGTGCTGGAAAACGATATCCATACACAAAAAAAAGAAAACCTAGACACAGACCTTACACTTTTCTCAAAAATTAACTCAAAAGAATGATAGACCTAAATGTAAAATGCAAAACTATAAAACTCCTACAAGATGATGTAAGATAAAATCTAGATGACCTTAGATATGGTGATAACTTTTTAGATACAATAACAAAGGTAGGATCAATGATAGAAAGAATTGATAAGCTGACTTCATTTAAAATGGAAAACTGCTGCTCTGCAAAAGACCCAGTCATGAAAATGAGAAGGTGCATACTGGGAGAAAACATTTGCAAAACACAGATATGATAACGAATTGTTATCTAAAATATTCAAAGAACTCTTAAAACTCAACAAGAAAATAAACAACCCCAGTGAAAAATAAGCAGGGGCTCCTGGGTGGCTGGGTAGGTTAAGCAACTGCTTTCCGCTCAGGTCATGATTTCAAGGTCCTGGAATCAAGCACGGAGTTGGACTCCCTACTCAGCCTGCTTCTCCCTCTCTTCCTGCCCCTCCCACTGCTTGGGCTCTCTCTCTCTCTCTCTCAAATAAATAGAAAAAAAAAATAAGCAAAAGACCTAAGGAGACATCTTACCAAGAAGATATACAGATGGCAAATAAGCACATAAAAAGATGCTCATCATATGTCATTAAGAAAGTGTGAATTAAAACAATGAGATACCACTATATACCTATTAAAATGAACAAAATCCAAAACACTGACAACATCAAATGCTGGCAAGAATGTGGAGCCACAGGAACTCTCATTCACTGTGGGTGGGAATGCAAAACAGTACAGCCACTTTGGAAGACAGTTTGGTGGGTTCCTACAAAACTAAAAAAAGAAAAAAGAAAAGAAAAACAAGGTGCAAAAGTGAATCACATTAAGGTATTGACTTATCCTTTAATTTAAAAAAAAATCTGAAAGTGAATTTAAGAACAGGACTGACAAAATTAGCTTCATAATTCATGTATGGTACACACTAGTCAATCTGTGGCTTTGCTTTGCATGTCCTCACATAAGTATCACAGATGAGATTCTGCTACATAATTCACTTTTTCACACCCAGGCTTGCCATACAGCCACAGTGAAATCTAATGGATACCTATGCCTTCCTCTGATAACTATGTTTAAATTAGTGAGGTTTTATCTATAAAAAGTTCAGTTTTCTTTTTCTTTTTTTCAAGTTTTAACACATTTTATTTGACAAATACTATTTTTGTACATTTTTCAACAGTTTATTTTTCTATACAAAAAATACTTCAAAAATATTTTTGGGGGGACACCTGGGTTGGTTCAGTCAGTTGAGCATTGGACTCCTGATTTTGGCTCAGGTGATGATCTCAGGGTTGTGAGATCAAGCCCAGAGTGGGGCTCCATGCTGGGCGTGGAGCCCACCTAAGATTCCCTCTCTCCCCCTACCTCTGCTCCCCCTTTCTTTAAAAAAAAATATTTGGACTCCTATTGCATTAACATATTTGTATATATCTTTGTTTTTGCTCACTACCATATGACCTGCCAGTTGCACTCTTGGGAATTTATCCCAGAGAAATAAAAACTTATTTTCACCTAGAAACTTGAGCATGGATATTCACAGAAACTTTGCTCTTAATATTTGAGAACTCTAAACTACCCAAACTTCTTACAATGATTGAATGGTCAAACAAACTTTGGTCCATTTATATCATGGAATACTGCTTAGCAATAATAAATAATTATGATATTTGCAATAACTGAAATGAATGTCAAGGAAATTATGCTGAGTGAAAAAAAAAAGTCAATTTCCAAAGAATGCATAGTGCAGGGTTCCATTTATAAAACAGTGCAGAATTACCATAAGTGTAAGATGGATAATGGATCAGTGTTTGTCAGGGGTTAAGGATGAGGGGAGGAGGATGTGGATGTGGTTCTACCATGGAAGCAGCCTGTGGTAATGGAAGACTTAAATTTCTTCATTTTGATGGTGGTTAAGCAAATCTACACGTGTGATATAATGGTCTAGAACTACACACACAAGTGCACGTATACCACTGGTAAGGTATGAATAATCTCTATACTTTGTACCAATCTCAATTTGCTGGTTTTGACCATGTACTATAGTCATGCAAGAGATCATTTATGTGGGGGGAGGCTATATTAAGGGTACACAGGACCTCCCTGTACATTTCTTCATAGCTTCCTGGGAATCTATAATTATTGTAGAATAACATAATAAAAGGTAAAAAAAGAATAATTTAAAACTAGGTATTCAAACATATACCCATTTCTTAGTTGACTTTTTTTCCTATTGTTTTAATACTTAGTACTCTCCTTTTAGAAATCAGATATTCAGGGTGCCTGGGTGGCTCAGATGGTTAAGTGTCTGCCTTCGGCTCAGGTCATGATCCCAGGGTCCTGAGATCGAGTCCCGCATTGGGCTCCCTGCTCCTTGGGAGCCTGCTTCTCCCTCTGCCTCTCTCTCTCTGTCTCTCATGGATAAATAAATAAAATCTTAAAAAAAATAATAGAAATCAGATATTCATCTATATTTTCTTACAGTTTTTTATGCTTTAGGTTCAGTTTTCTTTAGAAATATTACAGTAAAGCAACCAAAATGATTCAAACACTCTAGGTTAATGTTAGTTGGAGAACATGGATAATGTTACCAAACAAGGAAATATTTACGAGTATGATTTACATACAATAATACAAAATACTACAAGTGTGTTTTACTTTCTTTTCACTGCCTTTTTGCCAGCTTGTCTTTAAAATCAAATCACATCCTTCCTAACTGAAAGCTTTCTGGGATCATTAATATTAGAAAAAGATTACTATGAGGTCCCATAAAGTTGGGCTTAATTTCTAAATGGCTTTATAAATGGTTAGCTTTATGCTTTCATTTGAATGGTATCCAGGAAACTTTCCTTTAAAAATATTTGGAATTCCAAGAGTTCATCATTTTTACTGTTAAGGATTCATGACCTTCATATTGTTATTAAAAATAAAAATCAGTGAATGAGGGTAAAAGCAGTATGTGCATGAAGATTATACAAAAAATTCAATTCAGAAGCCCATGTAACAAACAATTTAGTATTTATTGTAAGTTTACACTCAAGGCCTCAGTGGAACATACTTTATCAACTCCTTATTTGCAAGTAACCATTCTTTCTCCTGCAAATAAAATTCCACATTAACATTTCTAATATGATTTTCAAACATTTAGCCATTTCTGACAATCTTCATCCTCACAAATTTCAAGTAAATTTACATGTTACCAAACTCATCTCTGATTTCAATTTTTTTATACAACTGTTTGTAAGTAAATGACAAAAAATATAGTATCTTAGCATGAAAGAATCATAAGACACAATATAATGCTACCTAGAAGCACAACAGGGGAACTCAACATGAGCCAATCTCAGCTCATCGGCATTGCCACAAATGCAATGCCTCACTTTGTTTTATGAGCATCTAGAGCCAGATGCTATAAAATAGCTGTGAGGGATTACCTACTTGGGACCCATGTGGACTACACCAGGAGTAACACAAAGGTCTTTTCATACTATTATCCATGTAATATGAATTCTGTACAGCAGAATTCAGAAATATAGGAAGTGCTTTTTATATTATGTCCTGAGGAAGCATTTGTTCCAAATACTAATATTCATTCTACCACAGCATTCCCTAGAAATCTCATTCAACATTGCCACACATGTTTGCAATAATAACAGTTTTACTGGCCAATGTTCTCAGCACCAAGAGCACAAAAGTCTATGCTGGCGAAGTACATAGCATCTATCCACGTGTGTGGGTGCTTGATTCCTGGCAGTTTACCTCAACTGTAAATAGGACCAATGGCCAGAAATCCTAGCTTGCAAGTTCTCTCACCTCATTTGGAAACATTTATTTCATTCTAACAGTCCCTCTGGTGTACAGAAAGAAAAACAAAGTCATAGTGAGTTTTTAAATAAAAACATGGTACACCCTGCCACTTCCCTTGAACAACCACATTACATATTTTACTATTTTTTTCATTTAATTCAGAGTTGAAGCTGAGATGCCCGATTGATAGGAGTTTGCAAGAAACAAATACTAAACTTCAATATAAACAGATGTATCTTTGGGGGAAGCTTAGGAATATGCTTAACAGATAAATCAATAGATTGTTTTTCATATTTTTTGAAGTGCAAGGTATCATTATAGGAAACCAAATATCAAAAACATGTCCGTATTTTTGGTTTAGTACTGATGTCACCTAAATATCTTGTGGTGAAAACTCTGATTTTTACTCTATGCTACTCGTGTGCCATGAAACAAAAAAAAACACAAACTTCCCTTTATTTTCTTATTTTATTATTCCTATTTGGCTATAATTTAGTAGTGATTTGAAATAGAAAGCCACTTTTTACATTCAAAAATTATTTTAACTGTGATCAAGTGGTTTTCAATAAAATAGAAAAAACAACCTTTTAAATAACATGAGCTTCCTTTGGTTCCTACTATCTTAATCCACAATAACAATGCAAACTGACTTCAAAATCCACTTCTGAACTCATTTTTTAAAATGAATAGTAATAGGTCCTAAACAATAGAATCATAAGAAATTAGAGGTTTTACTAAGAGTTATTTAGATGAAAAAATTAGTTTCATATTAGCACATCTGTACCTTGACAATCAAATGCATGAGTGCATCATAATTTCAGTGAATTATGCAAAATGCTAATTAAAAAGTTGAATTCACTAATCATCTCTCAGGGTCATATCTAGAATTAAATTTGAGTAAGGACAAACAATTCCATGAAATGCATTTTCATCATGTAGTTTTAGAGCTACTTGGAAATGCATACCAGAAAAACAATTTTTGTTTTTATATAGATGTTAATTGATTTTGTTATGTTCAACCTATCAGAAATTATTGATTACTCCCTTATAAATTATGGCTACATACTGTAGCTATGAATTTCAGAAAATGGTACATTATAAATATACACAATTATAATAAATGTAGGTTTTGTGCATTAAATCAAAAACTGATTAAGCAGTAGAAATTTCTCATATAATTTTCTACATCTAACATTTACCTTTCAAGCATAAAGCATATAAATAAAATGTTTTATATATTTCCCATTTATGATATTTTCAATTTTTCACCCTTTTAAAAATATTTCAAAAAATAACTCATTATGTTTACTTCTAAGTATTGTTTGGAACATCTGGATGTTTTAGAACATGGTACTATACTTTCTCAGATAAATATCTATATTCATGATAGATGGATAGATATTGAAGAGATAGGTAGATTAGATAAAAATTATAAATTTTTACAATTGCATTTTGAAAATGATATATGCTTCTTTAATATCTCTTCTAAACTTTGAGATTTAGTGCTAAATATTGTTTCTCTCTGTTCCTCAATCATACCATTTTGTTTGTCAAACAAAAGCTATAAAGAATAGCAAAGATAGAATAATTTTATCCCTCTGTTTCTGCCTATACTAATTTTTCCTTATGTTTTAAGGGCCAGATAAGATCCTACATCCTTATGAATAGAGTAGGTAGGAAAGGAGATGGTGGACACATTCACTCACTGTCTTCTATTGGACAAAGTGAGTAAAATAAAATAAAATAAAAAAATAATAAAAATGAAGATAGTCTGGTAATAGCTCTTCCAAAATGCTGAGTCAATGTACTTCATATGAGAAAATATGGGTGTATAAGTTGAATTAAATTCAGGTCACAGGATTTATGAAGTCCAAATTGGTTGTAGCAACTTGATGCTTCTCATTAAGTACCTGAAATTTACTATTAATTTTGAGATGCCTTTGGCAGTCAGTGTAAAATCATGTCTAGTGAAGTCCTACTTTTCAGGATTCATTTGGCAATGCCTCTTTTGATTATTAAATTTAAGTGCTTATTACCTACAATTCTATAAAATGTTTAATGCTCCAAGACAGGTATTTGTAGAGACTCAAAAACCTCTGTGTTGTAAGGACAAGGTAGATTCTGCCAGACATTTTAATGCCACTGCTGGTCACTCAGGCTATAATTGGCTCTAATAAGCTCTCTCATCCAGCTGTAACATTCTTTACCTGCAGCTGAGAAGCACTCGGGAGAGTGGAAAAACCTCTCCTATTGAGTATTTGAAAACATCAGCTAAATCCCTGCCAATATGATCATTATAAATGAACTGCAAAACCATTAACTCTGATGGGAAATGGTTTGTGGGAAGTGAGATTTGATCCAAACTAGCCCCACAATAATACTAATCAATGTCCAATGAAAACACATTCCAATATGTGAACAGTAGACTGGACAGACTGGGTGAGAGTTCAACTTTTTCTGTTTATTCAGGTTACTTTCCACTTTACATATAGACTTAGGGTTTTTGAGGCTCATGAATAAAATGCTCTTTCATAAATTCAGAACTTTCAGGTTTATTCTAAAAACTTAGGGTGATAATAATGGAATGATCTCACTGCTGTATAATTTTTCCCTGTGGATAAAGAAATGATATATGCACATTCATTGAAAACCCCATACAAAAGTCTGAGAAAAGCTGTCTCTCCCATCTTATTTGATTGATTTGAAAATATTTTCCTGATTTCTCAAATGATAAGAACTAGTAAAAGAAGATGATATAAATCCTGATGAAAGGAGGAAGAAGCTAGGGCTTAATTCAAAACAAAACAAAAATTGAAGATCATTTATTTTGTTATTTTTATTAGAGGATGATTACATTAATTATATTAATTCTTAACTGTTACTGTAATTCCTAAGACTTTATTTTTGGATTAGTGTAAAAGAAAGAACAGGTAAAAACTTATCACAATAATGTTAATGTGAAACTAAAATCAGGAGTAGAATGGAAATCAAAGGAGTGGCAAATACAGTTTATTTGCATTCACAGCTGGATAAATTGTTCTGTTTCCTGTGGTTGTTTCTCTCATCTAAAAGTTTCTGTTTCTTCCTTATTGGAAGCTCCATGGTTGAGCTCATTTATTTTATATCTCTATAAAAATGAGCTCTAAAATTATGACTGCCATAATGCAAAGGAAGACAGTTTAATAAAAACAAAACAAAAAAATAAATTGCCCTTTCTTTGATGACAATTGAATCTCCAGTAGTAGCAAGTCTTTTTTAAGTATATACAGAGAGGTATATATGAGCTCTAGAAATACAATGAATCTTAATCTTTGAAGGACTCTTACTTGAGGGGCCTACAATAAGTATGCAAACAAGATATCATTAAAATGTAGCATATTATGTGGGGTATATAGTTGAAAGGAGAAAGCAATAGCTACTGTAAGACCTTGCAGGATTTTATAGAAAAAATGCAATTATGTTGATCTCAATGGAATGGTGAGATTTAGACCTGAATAAAATAAGGTAGGAGGTATTTCAATTAACATTGCTATGATAGACTTTGATTAGGGAATAATGCAAAAGCAATTTGCCTATAACAAAAGATTGGTGGAGGGCAGATACAAAACATATGTCACCATCAAATTCTATTTTCTCTACAAAACTTTGTGTGATTCTATGAAATTATCGGGTAGAAATGGGATTCAAAAGAGAGTCCTAAAATACTTTTAAAATCTGATATTCTTTTTATCAGATTAATCTTGATTAGGCATTTTTGTTCTTTTACATTCTGTTGGAATATATAATACATATCTACTTATATTTCTAGTCATACTTTCTTATTAAATTTGGCCATTTTTTAATTATTTCCCAGTCATTTAAAATTGTTTCCTTTGTTTGAAAATCAAACAAGTTTCAAAAGGATTGTCAAAGTACATCCTTCCAGATTTATTAAAACTGACTTGCTTCAATAACACTGCTTTCAATTCAGTATTAGTGACTAGTTTAGAGCAATTTAAACCAGAAGAAATCTGGTGAAAGAATTAGATAAGCAGAATGTAAGTGAACTATGGTTTCAAATATCTTGTATTTTTAATGAAGATAATTGGGCAATTTATAGAACTATAACAAGTCTCTTACTCAAGCAAATTTAAAGACCTAAAGACGTTAACATGTGAAGCCTTTAACTATGTGAGATTCAACACTCTTGCATTAACTCATTTTGATATTTAATTTAAATCTGCTACAAATAAACTTAGAAACTTCTAGAGGTTTGTATGTAAAATATACACCATAAAGTTAATACTTTTAATAAACAAAACATTGTTATCTTTAGCATTATGCATTATTCTATGAAATGAAAAAAATCCACACTGACCTGCCTTCAAATGGTATATTTTTATGGTATCTATTTAAGGGAAATTTTTCAGAGATGGAGCAATTTAAACTTGAATATTTTTTCAACTTTTATTTTTTATTTTTTTAAAGATTTTATTTATTTGAGAGAGAGAGAATGAGAGATAGAGCGCATGAAAGGGAAGAGGGTCAGAGGGAGAAGCAGACTCCCCACTGAGCAGGGAGCCCGATGCGGGACTCGATCCCGGGACTCCAGGATCATGACCTGAGCCAAAGGCAGTTGCTTAACCAACTGAGCCACCCAAGCGCCCTTTCTTCAACTTTTAAAAAATTGTTGTTGAGTGTTATCCTGAATTTTTAGCTTCTACACTCTACTTCTTCTCATTGAGTTTTTCAGTATTTCCTTCTGGAGTGCTGAGACCAGACAGCTCTGCTTTCTGATTTCTAAGCCTCCCATAGCATTACTATATCCGGCTGACTAGGTTCAGTGCCTGGATCATGGTCACCCCTGAGGCTTTCACTGTTCTATTTGCTCATCCCCCTTGTTGTAATACCTTCTCCAGTGATTCATAAAAGCCAGGTTACAGTTCTTCAGTGACAAAGATATTGTCAGCTCATATACATATATGTCTTCTCCCCAAAATGAATGCATGAGGAATTTCAGTTTTAGCTTCAACATATAAAGAGCATAGAACTCCTCACTCCTCTCCTACAACAAAAAAATGCTATACAAACTGAAAATCAAAACCTTTTCTTGGACCCAACAGAGAACAGAGATAACAGGACATACCACCATTCTGAAATTTGGAGAGACCAGGGAAACTACAAATATACAGCTTCTAAGAATTGCTTACCATGACCAGAAGTCACTGGCAGCCATAAAGTGGTAGAACACTTAAATGCTAATGTTGAATTACTGGAAGCTGAGTGCAGAATATCATGACAGTGAGAAACTTCCAGAAAGTCTACAGTCATTGGCAGGCCTCCACACTCTCACTTCAGGAACTTGAGGAGGTTTTCCTGGTAAAGATTTGAAAAAGGTCTCCTCTTGGCCCTGGCCCTATGGCAAAACCCTAGACTCTTCTAACAAAGACTTAATCTCTATGGCAAGAGATTTACCAGAGGACAACTGTGAAACATTTCCTTAGCTGGAGAAAGGAATTCTGCCCTACTTCTGGCTGCTCTAGTCTTGTATTACCTATGGAAAACAAATAGTCAACAGAGGACCAGGCTTCAAGAAAATGGATTGAGATTACTGCAGCCAGAAAAAAAACTAGAGGATAGGAGGGGATAAAATTTATTCTGGTGGAAGGAGAAAAATACTTGTAAAGAACACACCTCTAAGCCACAGACCCACTAACAAAGAATCAGAAGAATATAGAAATCACCACCACCACACCAATAAGCCTCCAGTATTATAACAATGGATTACAGTTGACAGAGCTGCAAGACATGGAATTTCTTTGAACAACACCATAAAGGAAAGCAAGAAAGCCAAGAGGGAGAACAAAAACAAGCATGCTAAAGCCATTCGAAGCCTCTTATACCTATAATTACAATAAACATTAAACAGAGTCCAGCTCATATCCAGATGGATATAAATCAGCTCATTGGAGGCCTATTTACTTCCATACCTATTTCCCAATATACCCTTTCTGATTTTCAAGAAAATACACATACACATGAGTACATATACAAATCCAAAGACATAAAACAAGCATCAGAACCAGATTCAGATATGACACAGTTGTTGGAATTATAACAAGGAATTCAAAATAATCATGAGTAATATGGTAAGGGCTATAATGGAAAAAGTAGAATATATGCAATATAAAATGGATAATGTTAGCAGAGAGATGAAAACTATAAGAATCAAAATAAAAAGCTAGAGATGAATTAGTGAACTTGTAGTCAGTAAAAACTTGCAAAACTGAAACTTAAAGAAAAAAATGAAAATAATGGCAGAAAAGGAGGGGAAAATATGAAGAAAAAATCAAAATGTAAAAAAACAGAATTCTTAATCTCAGGAAACAAACTGAGGGTTGCTGGAGTGGTGGGGGGGGTGGGAGGGATGGGGTGGCTGGGTGATAGACATTGGGGAGGGTATGTGCTATGGTGAGTGTTGTGAATTGTGCAAGACTGTTGAATCACAGACCTGTACTTCTGAAACATATGTTAAAAAAAAAGATAGTAGGAAGGGAAAAATGAGGGGGGAATTGGAGGGGGAGACGAACCATGAGAGACGATGGACTCTCAGAAACAAACTGAAGGTTCTAGAGGGGAGGGGGTCGGGGGATGGGTTAGCCTGGCGATGGGTATTAAAGAGGGCACGTACTGCATTGAGCACTGGGTGTTATACACAAACAATGAATCATGGAACACTACATCAAAAACTAATGATGTAATGTATGGTGATTAACATAAAAAAACACAGAAGTGGTGAAACTTAAATATACCAATATAAACACATCAAATATAAAGTATAAAGAAGCCAGTAAAACACAGAGACTGTAAGACTGCTTGGAAAAAACATCCTGGGGTCAATAATATTCTGCTTAAAATTAATGACACAAAATCACAGATCCAGAAAGCTCAGAAAATACAAAGAGGACTTAGGACACACACACACACACACACACACACACACACACACACACACTCACACACACAGGTAAATCATAAATAAACTTCAGTAAACAAAAGACAAATTGAAAATCTTAAAGCCAGTGGAGAGGTTATCTTACAAATAGAAGAATAAGGACATGAATTATAGCAGGTTTATTGTCAGAAGAAAAAAAACCTGCTAACCTAAAATTCAAATCCTGTGAAATTATCTTTCAAAAGTAAAATATAAAGGGGCACCTGGGTAGCTTAGTCCATTAAGCATCTGCCTTTGACTCAGGTCATGATCCTGGGGAGCCTGCTTCTCCCTCTCCCTCTGCAGCTCCCTCTGCTTGTGCTCTCTTGCTCTCTCTCTCTCTCTCTCTGTCAAATAAATAAATAAAATCTTAAGAAAAAAAAGTAAAATATAAATACTCAAATAGGTAAAGTGAAGGGATAGTGAAAAAGAGCTGGACTAGCTATATCAATTTCAGACAAAGGAGACTTAATTCAGAATGAGAAATATCAGGGATAAAGTAGGACATTACATAATTCTTTAAAAGGTCAATTATTGAAAAAGTCAAAACAATACTAAATGTTTATATACCTAACAGCAGAGTGCAAAATACATGAAGCAAAACTGATGAAACTAAAAGGAGAAATAGACAAATCCAGTATTACAGTTAATCTTTAACATCCTGTCAGTAATTGATCATGTAATCTAAGGATAAGAATAGAGATAATCTAAATAGTATTATCAATCAACTTTATCTAGTTGACATTTATAGAATTCTCCATCCAACAACAGTAGAATACACATTCTTCTAAAGCTCATATGGAGCATTAACCAAATAGACCATATCCAGGGCCATTAATCACACCTTAACAGATGGAAAAGTATAGATATACAAAATATGCTGCAAGACCAAACTAAAACTCAAGTAGAAATCAATAACAAAAATAGTTAGAAATTTTGTAAATTTTTGGAAATTTTTGGAACACTCTAAAATAATCCATGTCAAAAAAGAGAGAAATTAAAGATAATTTAAAATTTTTGAATTACATAAAAATAATTTTTCAAAATATTTGAGATCCAGTGAAAGCAGTGCTTAGACATATTCATAGTTAAATGTACACATTAAAAAAGAAGATATAAAAATCAATAGCCTAAACTTTCATCTTAGGAAACTATATAAAAAGTATAAAATTAAACATACACTAGTAGACAAAAGTAAAAAATAATTAGACAAATAAAACTGATAAATCCCTAGGCAGGCAGGAATAAAACAGGAGGTAATACTACTCATCTCATGAACATTAAAATGGTACTAAGAGGATACTATGAACAACTTTTCTCTACAAATATGAAAATTTTCATGAAATGAACCAATTTCTTAAACGACACAATCTTTCAAAACTCACCTAAGGAGAAATAACCTGAATAGCCCTATATGTATTAAATAAAATAAATCAATAGACATAAACATTCCCAAAGAGAAAACATCAGACAAGATGGTCTCACAGAATTCTACCAAGCATTTAAGACAGATATAATATCAATTCTATACAATCTCTTTCAGAAAATAGACAAAAGAAAACTTCCTGTCATTTTACATGGCAAGCATTATTCTGGTACCAAAGTCAGATAAAGACATTACAAGAAAGGAACTAAAAACAAATATATACCTAACTGACTTAAAAACCTATGTCTACACAAAAGCCTGTATGAGAATGTTATAACAGATTTATTACCCTCATGGGAAGCATCCAAGACGTTCTTCAATAGGTGAATGATTAAAAGCAATAAAAAATATGGTATATCCATATGGTAGAGTACTATTTATCAATGAAAAGAAATGAGCTATGAATCCACAAAAGACACAGGCATATCTAAAATACATATTTCTAAGTGAAAGAAGCCAGCCTGAAGAGGCAATGCAATGTATAATTCCATTTTTATGATGTTCTGGAAAAGATTTAACTATACAGACTATAGAAAAAAAACAGCAGTTTTCAGGAGCATGGAAATTCAGGCAGAGAATTGAACAGGTACAGGGAACATTTTAGGGTTGCAAAACTATTAGGTATGCTACTATAGTAGTAGATATACAACAGTATGCATTTTCCAAAATCCATAGACCTCAAAGTACAAATAATTAAACTCAAAGTATGCAAGTTAAAAAAAAAGTAAATGAGGAGATTGGAGAATTCCATAATGGAATGCAGACTATGACAAAAGATTGCAAATATATAACAAATTGGTTTTTTATATAACTTCACTAAAGAAGTTGGGGGAAAAGGTAATGACTCAAGTAAATTTGGCAATGAATAGAAACTGCTAGACTACATACAGACTAAAGAAAGTATACATGCATTCTGTATTCTAGTTTACAAAGTTATTTCCCATGGGAGTACAGGTTAAAAATCTTGAAACTGCTATACTAATATATTGGGAATAAATAAGTAAATGAATGGTAGATGGGGGAAACAAAGTTTCTCCCTTTTGGAGTGGGAAATTACATATACACACAGGGCAGAGGTTAGAATGAAACATGTGGTACTATAAGAGTAGAGTTGAATTTATCAATATGAATTCAGGGGTAGTTTAAGATAGTAGATGGATCAACACATTTTTATATACACATGGGTTATTATACTCACAAGTATTTCATAGCTATGTCCTCTGAGAAGGCCTGGAAAAGTAATGCCCCAGTAGCAATAAGGGCACACAATGCCCAGGTCTTGATTTTAATATCATTCTTCAATAAATGGCAGCGGGCCCTTTGGAAAAATTGGATTCTAGAATTGTAAGGAAGAACTCAAAAAGAAAAATTTTGCAGTTGTGTCAAATGAATGCAGGATCCACTAGAAGGAGCTCCCAATAACCTAATCTGAAACAATTTGGGAAATCAAAGAAATGGTGTAGTATTGGATAATGATTCAAAACAGAAAATATCCATGAATCCATATTGTTATAAATCCATAATGAGGTACATAAATGAATGAGGGAGAACAGACAAATCCCTAGCATGGAAGATACCAAATTATTGATGTAGATACTCCTCAAGGAGGTGCAGCATTATTCCCATCCCTTAAGTTTGGACTAAACACATGTTGTTTTCTAATGATTATAGTACGGAAGAGAGGAGGGGAACAAATTTTACAGCAGAGACACCTGACAAACACTACCTTAGCCAGATGTCCAAGGTTAATAGCATCAGTGATAAGTCATGTTAATAGCATATATACCCTTTATCTGATGAGAATGGCACTATACTTCTCTGGTATCCCTTCCAAAAATGCATAACTACAGTCTAACCATGAGAAAAACATGAGACAAATCATAATTGGAGAACATTCTACAAAATATTATACCAGTGGTAGATATATCCCGTAAAGTGGTAAGTACGTTTATTTATTCGGCTCATTCAATCAGTCAATTGTTTATTGAGCACTATGGTCTGGTCAGTTTTAGATGCTAGGATTATAGCAGGAACAAACCTAATAATGTCTCTACAATCATGGAGTTTACATTCAAATGAAGGAAACTGAAGTGAGTAAGATACAACATGGCATCCTGAATGAGATTCGAGAACAGTAAAAGGACATTAGATAGAACATAACAAATGCAAATCAAGATTGGATTTTAGCCAATGACAATGTGTCAAGATTTGTTCATTAATTTGACAAATGTGCTATACTACAATGTTATCAATAGGACAAACTGTGTGCAGAGGACACGAAAAGTCTGTAATGTCTGTGATTTTTTGTAAATTTATAACTAATCTAAAATGAAAGGTTTAATAAGATTTTTTTTTTTAAAGGATACATGGCATCTCAGAGACTAATTCAGTATTGGTTCTACATCCATCATGTGTTGTAGTGGAACCAGCTGTCTTCTCTGCTTATTAAAATCTTGATAGGGTTCTTTTTTAACCAGAGACCACCGCTAGCCCATGCAATATGGTTTTATACCTTTGATCTTTAAAGAGGCTTATAGGTCACAGCCTCAAAACTTTTTCCCTAGGAGGTTTCTTTCTCCTCCTTATATATTTGTGTACGCAAGTGAGTATGTTGGGTTTATGGACATTCCTAACTCTGCCAGGTCATATCCAGTTGATTGTTAGAAAAGGATTATCTATCTTCTTCCAATAGATCCAAACCCCAGATTTTCCTAAACAAAAAAATCCCATCATAGTAATTCTTCACTTTTGAAATGTGTTTATATTTTATTTCATCACTTTTGTTGATCCTTCACATTAGGATGTGAGCTTCAGTTATTTCTGTTTTTCTTCTTTAATATGCCACCTGGGCAGGAGTGGAGGGTGAATGTGAGCAAAAGGATACTAAATTTAGGTCAAACATAAATTATGTTAACACGGTCTTCTCTGTTAATGCCTCTAATTTATCCACATCTATGTTCTCTAATAAAGGATGCAATTCATATGCAATAATAATATTCTTGTGCCTGTTCTGTCCAGCAGGCAAAACAGCTGTGTCCAGCTGAGGGACAAACACAAGGCACCACTGTTGTCATGCTAAATCAGCTGCAATTACACAACATCTGCTTTCTGTTCAGATTACAGATCTGTGATTTTCTAGTCATCATACTACTTTTTATGTCTCCAAACTACCTCTTTTATAAAGTCAAATATACTTAAACCTGTTCCTTCCCCCTTATTCATTCTTCCTACTTCAGTATAGAACTACTATGTCTAACACTTTTATCCTAATAATTGTTTTCAATATACTAGTTAAAGTGTATTCTACTTTGGAAATTTTAGGAAGAACAGCTGAATAAGGAAAATATTTTAGGACTGATTTTCCATTATTCTTTTAAATCATGTCATGCCATTGCTTGCCAACTCTTCATAGATTCCAAAGTGGTAAGTACATTCATTTATTTATTCACTCAGTTAACAGTTTGTTGAGCACTATAGTCTGGTGAGTTTTAGGTGCTAACAAACCTGACAGCATCTCTACAATCATGGAGTTTACATTCTGATGAAAAAGGTGGAAGTAGATGAAGTATAATATATAGGACCTGATAAGGATGAAAATGAGCAAAAAAGAGCGATTAAAAGTTTCAGAAATTGAGCATAAGGTACAATTTTATATATAGTAGTCAAGAAAGGAAAATGACCTTGAAAGTTTACTCTGTTCATGGATAAATACTGTTTTAACTGGAAGTATTTCTAGACATTTTTTTCCATATCAGTGATCAGTTGTGACTTACCTTCACAGAGGTAACACACACATTACAATCAATGGTAGAAAATGTCAATAAGGTAAATTGATTCACCCTTAAGTTTAATGTTAGAGAGTGGCTCAGAAAGTATACTTCCCTAAGACATGACATTTCATGACTTAAGTGCTATCCATATGAAACCTACCTGCTCCCTATCTTCCATTAAAAATAACTCACCTGAGTTAATCCTACATGTTCTTTCAATCCTTATTGAAATATCACTTTCCCAGGGAAACTTTCCCAGCTCTCACCCCATTCAGCGTCAGGTTTGAAATGATTTGATAGTTTCCTATGTTTACTCATGGAACTGTCAACAGAATTTTAATTATATCTTATTTGTATGAATATATATATTTAATACCTATCTCTTCTATTGGGATGTAGCTTTAGGACAGCAGAGGTATAGGTTTTGTTCCTGATAAGTTCCCAATGCTTAGTAGAGTACCTGAAAAATCTTTGGCATTTACTGATTTTATAAATAAATTAATTCTTTGTCATCATTGAAAGGAAAGAAAAACTTGTTAAAGGTTTGGATTTTTTTTGCCAGGTTTGATTCTGTTTCCTTCTCATAACATTTTGCTGCAATATAAATAAAATAGTTGTATCAAATTTACCATGATGATATTTTTATATTTATTGTAAAATAAAGTACATATTTAGCAGCAAGTCTTCTTATAAAATGTGTTTTTGTTTCTTAAGATGGCTTGGAGAGGCAGTTCAAGAAGGCAATTATAGGAAAACCTGAACACTCCTCCTCCCACAGACACACCAAATCTATACCTACATATAGAGCAATTTCTTTTCAAAAGGAATGGAGGGCTGAATGTACACCTTCTGCACAATAAATGATAGAAGAACTGTATGGGGAAGGGCAGGAAAGATAAGACATGAGAACAAGAGCCCTGACCCCAACATAGCAACCTGCACAGGGAGGCATGCCACTGAGGGGCTTGCATGCAGACTCACCTGCCCTGGGGCACAGTGAAAAAAAAAATCAGTTTAAAGGGAAACTAGACTATAAGTGAGGAAACCCCATTTACTAAAACTAGAGCATTCACCAAGTTGGTGGGGGAACTGCTGGAACTTTCTCCAGCATTGGAGGTGCCAGCAAGTGCTATTTTTTACTTTCCCACTCCACCTTGATGGTGTGAGTGGAAGCTGGGTCCAGGCACTCTAGCCAGCCTTCTAGGATTGCCCCAGCCTACCCCAGACTCCTGGCCCATACCAGCTCCAGCTTCCCCACCCAAGGTGGATGCAGCATGGCATGGGGCTGGGAACACCTGGCATGAACTCAACATAGACATCCCACCAAGGGAACTGTGGCACAGAATGCTCCAAGACCCTTTTGGGCCCTGTCCTCTTCAGCCCTAGCTATCCTGCCAAGGTGACTCCGGGGTAATATACTCTCAACAACCCCCAAGGCTGTATCCAGTCTGCCAAGGCAGCCCAAGCATTGTACACCATGGGTCCCCCCACAGCCCATGCCCACTCCAGTTCCCCATGTTTCCAAGGCACTACTAACATAGTGCAGTGTGGGACACTCCCTATCCTATGCCCAATCTAGCCTCCCTGTCAAGGTGGTCCTAGTGTGTTATACCTTGGGATCCCTGCCACCCCCCAGCTCCAGGTCTAGTTATCCTGCCAAGGTGGCATCAGTGTAGCACACTCCAGGCCCCCCAAGCCTGCAACCATTCCATCTCCAGCCATCTCATCAAGATGGCCCTGGGGTGTTGAGTCCCAGGATACCCTGGCTCACTTGCTATAGCTCCAGCCAGCCTACCAAAGCAGCAAGATACATATATTCTACACAGAGAATGCTCTTACACAAGGCCACTCCTTCAAGCCTGGGAGAAGTTTTGGAGCTAAACAAGACTTTTATGATTTAGAAACAAATGCAGACCACCCTGATTCCCTGGGTTGCAGGAAGAATGGGTGGCTCCAAGGTGTTATGCTGTTCCCAGGCATAGGAGCCAGGAAGCCGGCAGCGAGCAGCAGAGGTCTTGGTGCTGGCTTTCTGCTATAAACTGCAAACTGCCCTGTAGTCCTGCAACCACTTTCCTGGGATGGACCAGCAAGCCTGATGAGATACTCCCTGGGAGGAACAGTGTGGTCCACGCCTGGGCATCCCTGAAATTTGGAGTTTTGAATCTGTCAGTGCCTAACATAAAAAGGCTCAGACATGGGCAGGGTGAACGCAGGGTTCAGAGGAAACTGGGTAAACAAAAAGGGAGGACTCACTGAAGAATGAGGGCATGAATGTTCAGCTCTGAGGCTAAAGAGTAGGGCACAGCCATTTTCATCCTGCCCAAAAGCCTTCAGGGAACAAAACAGTGCTACCTAGTGGACTAGAGCCATGTACACCAAGCCCTGCCCCGGTGTGCATCAATGGGTAACATTTCCACTGAAACAAGTAGGCCTGAGAACCAGGGCAGCAGCCCCCTACCCCAGAAGACCAGCACAACTAGCTCACACCAAGTTTATTGATTGTAGAGTGCTATAAAGCTTCAGCTCTATGGGAAATAGGATCGAGATTCCTTTTTACTTTTCTTCTTTATTTCTTTTATTTTTTTCCATTTATTTTCTTATATTTCCATTTATTTTCTTATATTTCTTATTCATTTTTTAAAATTTTTATTTATATGTATACTTTTCATATATATATATATACGTGTGTGTGTGTGTATGGTCTACTTTTATTTTTTTTTTTCATTTTGGGATATAGATTTTTTTTTTAACAAGCAGACCAAAATACACCCAGGATATAGGTTTTTTGTTGTTTTCCTATTGTGTGTTTTTTGTTTTTCTTGTTTTTTTCTTTTTTTTTACTTTGTGTGTGTGTGTGTGTGTGTGTGTGTGTGTGTGTGTTGTTTTTGTTTTTCTTGTTTGTTTTTGTTGTTCTTGTTACTCTTTTTTCTCTTTCTTCTTTTGTTTTCTGGACAAAATGACAAGATGGAGGAATTTACCCCAAAAGAAAGAACACGAGGTAGAACTCATGGCCAGGGATTTAATCAATACAGATTTAAGTGAGATGTCTGGACTAGAATCTAAATCAAAGATTACAAGGTTACGAGCTGCGCTTGAAAAGAGCATAGAAGATACTAGAGAATCCCTTACTATAGAGATAAAAGAACTAAAATCTAGTCAAGCTGCAATTAAAAATACTAAAACAGAGATGCAAACACAAATGGAGGCCATAAAACAAGCATGGATGAAACAGAGGAGCGAATCAGTGATATAGAAGCTAAAATTATGGAAAATAATGAAGCTGAAGAAGGAAGGAAAGGTAATCGACCACGAAGGTAGACTTAGAGAACTCAGCAACTTAGTAAAATGTAATAACATTCAAATAGATAAATCAATTAATAACAAACATAAAGAAACTCATTGATGATAATACAATAATAGCAGGGGACTTTAACACCCCACTTACAACAATGGACAGGTCATCTAAGCGGAAAATCAGCAAGTTAACAATGGCTTTGAATGACACACTGAACTGGATGGACTTAATAGATATATTCAGAACATTTCATCCTAAAGCAGCAGAATACACATTCTTCTCAAGTGCACATGGAACATTCTCCAGAATAGATCACATACGGGGTCAAAAATCAGCCCTCTACAAGTATAAAAAGACTGAGATCATACCATGTGTAATTTCAGACCACAAAGCTATGAAACTGGAAGTCAACCACAAGAAAAAATTTGGAAAGATCTCAAATACATGGAAGTTAAAGAATATCTTACTAAAGAAGGGATGTGTTAACGAGGAAATTAAAGAAGAATTTAAAAATACATTGAAGCAAATGAAAATGAAAGCATGCCAGCCCAAGACCTTTGGAATGCAGCAAAGGGAGTCCTAAGAGGGAAATATATTGCAGTACAGGCTAACCTCAAGAAGCAAGAAAAGTCTCAAATACACAACTTCACCTTACACCTAATGGACTTAGAAAAGGAACAGCAAATACAACTTAAAGCCAGAGGAAGGGAAATAATAAAGATTAGAGCAGAAATAAATTATACAGAAATTTAAAAAAATAACACAGTAGAATGGATTAAAGAAAATAAGAGCTGGTTCTTTGAAAGAATTCATAAAATTGATAACCCTTAGCTAGGCTTATCAAAAAGTAAAGAGAAAGGACCCAAGAAGATAAAATCATGAAAGAGATGACAATCAACACCACAGAAATACAATTATAAGAGAATACTATGAAAAATTATATGCCGACAAACTGGGCAGTCCAGAAGAAATGGACAACTTCCTAGAAACTTACAAATTACCAAAACTGAAACACCAAGAAATAGAAAATTTGAACGGACCCATAACAAGCAAAACATGGAAACAATAATCAAAAATCTCCCAACAAACAAAAGTGCAGAGCCAGGTGGCTTCCCATGGGAATTCTACCAAGTATTTAAAGAAGAGTTAATACCTATTCTTTTTTTAAATTTTATTTATTTATTTATTTTTTAAAAGATTTTATTTATTTATTTGACAGAGAGAGTCACAGCGAGAGAGGGAACACAAGCAGGGAGAGTGGGAGAGGGAGAGGCAGGCTTCCCGCCGAGCAGGGAGCCCGATGCAGGGCTCGATCCCAGGACCCTCGGACCGTGACCCGAGCTGAAGGCAGACGCTTAATGGCTGAGCCACCCAGGCGCCCCTTAATACCTATTCTCAAACTTTTTCAAAAAACAGAAATGTAAGGAAATTTTCAAACTCATTCTATGAAGCCAGCATTACCCTGATTCTAAAACCAGACAAAGACGCCACTAAAAAGGGAATTACAGGCCAATATCCCTGATGAACATGGATGCAAAAGTTCTCAATAAAATACTATCAAATTCAACAGTAGATTAAAGGAATTATTCGCAACGATTAAGTGGGATTTATTCCTGGGCTGCAGGGGTGGTTCGATATTCACAAATCAATGTGATACATCACATTAATAAAAGAAAGGATAAGAACCATATGATCCTCAATAGATGCAGAAAAAGCATTTGACAAAGTATAGCATCATTTCCTGATAAAAAGTCTCAACAAAGTAGGGATAGATGGAACATACCTGAACATCATAAAGACCACAGATGAAAGACCACAGCTAATATCATCCTCAATGGGGAAAAACTGAAAGCCTTTCCCCTATGTCACGAATAGGACAAGGATGTCCATTCTCACTATTACTATTTAACATAGTATTGGAAGTCTTAGCCTCAGCAATTAGACAACAAAAAGAAATAAAAGACATCCAAACTGGCAAGGAAGAAGTCAAACTTTCACTATTTGCAGACAACATGATACTCTATGTAGAAAACTGAAAGACTCCACCAAAAAATTTGCTAGAACTGATATATGAATTCAGCAAAGGATATAAAATCAATGTGTTGAAACCTGTTGCATATTTATTCACCAATAATGAAGCAGCTCAAAAGAAATCAAGGAATAAATTCCATTTCCAATTGCACCAAAAGCAATAAGATACCTAGATAAATCTACTTAAAGAAGTAAAAGATCTATACTCTAAAAACTATAGAGCACTTAAATGAAAGAAACTGAAGAGGACACTAAGAAATGGAAAAGCATTCCAAGCTCATGGATTGGAAGAACAAACATTGTTAAAATATCTATACTATCCAAGGCAATCTACACATTTAATGCAATCCCCATCAAAATACCATCAGCATTTTTCACAGAGTTAGAACAATCCTAAAATTTGTTTGGAACCACAAAATAACTTGAATAGCCAATGCAATCCTGAAAAAGAAAAACTAAACTGGCGGCATCATGATTCCAGATTTCAAGCTATATTACAAAGCTGTAGTGATCAAGACAGTATGGTACTGGCACAAAAACAGACAGATAGATCAATGGAATAGAACAGAAAATAGAAATGGACCCACAACTATATGGTCAACTAATCTTCAAAAAAACAAGAAAGAATATCCAGTGGAAAAAAAAGACAGGCTCTTCAAAAAATGGTGCTTGGAAAACTGGACAGCAGCATGCAGAAGAATGAAACGGAACCTCTTACTTACACCGTACACAATAAATTCCAAATGGATGAAAGACCTAAATGTGAGACAGAAAACCATCAAAATCTTAGAGGAAAACACAGGTTTCTACCTCTTTGACCTCCACTATAGCAGCTTATCTTTGACATGTACCAAAAGCAAGAGAAACAAAGGCAAAAATGAACTATTGGGACTTCACCAAGATAAAAGGCTTCTGCACAGCAAAGGAAACAATCAACAAAACTAAAAGTCAGCCTACAGAATGGGAGAAGATATTTGCAAATGACATATCTGATAAAGGGTTAGTATCTAAAATCTATGAAGAACTTATCAAACTCAACACCCAAAAAACAAATAATCCAGTTAAAGAATGGGTAGAAGATATGACTAGACAGTTTTTCAAAGAAGACATCCAGGTGACTAACAGACACATGAAAAGATGCTCAACATCACTCATCATAAAGGAAATCCAAATCAAAACCATGATTAGATACCATCTCACACCTGTCAGGATGGCTAAAATTGACAACACAAGAAACAACAGGTGTTGACAAGGATGCAAAGAAAGGGAAACCTTCTTGCACTGTTGGTAGGAATGAAAACTGGTGCAGCCACTATGGAGAACAGTATGGAGTTTTCTCAAAATGTTAAAAATAGAACAACCTATAATCCAGCAATTACACTACTAGGTATTTACCCAAAGGATACAAAGTACAGATTCGAAGGGATACATTCACCCTGATGTTTAGCAGCATTATCAATAGTAGCCAAACAATGGAGAGAGCCCAAATGTCCATTGACTGATGAATGGATAATACACACACACACACACACACACACACACACATACACACACACACAAATATATTATTATTCAGCCATCAAAAAGAATGAAATCTTGCCATTTGCAATGACATGGATGGAGCTAGAATGCATTATGTTGAGTGAAATGAGTCAGAGAAAGGCAAACACCATATGATCTCATACGTGGAATTTAAGAAAGAAAATAGATGAACATATGGGGAGTGAGGGAAGAAAAAAGGAGAGAAGGAAACAAGCCATTAATGACTCTTAACAATAGAGAACAAACTGAGAGTTGATGGAGGGAGTTGGGTGGGGGATGGGCTAGATGGTGATGAGTATTACGGAGGGCACTTGTTATGATAAGCATTGGGTATTGTATGTAAGTAATGAATCACTAAGTTTTACTCCAGAAACTAATACTGCACTGCATGTTAACTAACTAAAAAGTAAATTTAAAAAAACAAACAAATACAGGGAGTCAAATAAATGAGGAGAAAGAGATATGTTTCCAATGAAAGAATTGATAACCTACCCCCCCAAAAAAATACTCTATTGAAATGGAGATAAGTAAGTGACCTGACAGAGTTCAAAGTAACAGTCATACAGAACTCACCAAGCTTGGGAGAAGTATGGAAGAACAGAGTGAAAATGGCCACAAAGAGTTGTAAAAAAAAAAAAAAGAAAAAGAAAAAACAGTATCATAAAGAACAAATTAGTACTGAAAAATTCAATAACAAATTAAAAACGCACCAGAAAAAAATCAACAGCAGATTAAAAGATACAGAAAAATGGTTTGGTGATACAGACTACAGAATAGTGGAAGTTACCCAATCAGAACAGCAAAAAGAATAAAATAAAATAAAAAGATGATAGCTTAAAGGTCTTTAGGATAACACAAGTATACTAACATTTACATTATAAGGGTCCCAGAAGGAGAAAGGAGAAAAGGGCAGAAAACCTATTTGAGGAAATAATGGCTGAAAACTCCCACCTGAGGAAGAAAACACACTGAGATTCCCAATCAAGATGAATCTAAAGAGATCCACACCAAGATTTATTATAAATTAAAATGGCAAAAATTAATGATAGAAAAATTTAAAGGCAATAAGAAGAAAACAAATAGTCACATACAAGGGACACTCCATAAGGCTATCAAGCTGATTTTTCAGAATTTTTTACAGATCAGAAAGGTGTGGTAAATATATTTAAAGTGATAAAGGGGAAAACTTACCACCAAAAATACTATACCCAGCAAGGATATCATTCAGAAGTGAAGAGAAGATAAAGAGTTCCCTGACAAGCAAAAGCTAAAGGAGTTCATCACCACTAAACTGGCTTTATAAGAAATATTAAAGGGTCTTCTTTAGTAAGAAAAGATTACGATTAAAAATAAGAAAATATATGAAAGAAAAAACCCTCATTGGTAAGGCAAATATATAGGAAAAACAATGGATCAATGGTTTAAAAAGATAGCATAAAGGTTAAAGACAAAAATTATAAAGTCAAGTAAAACTTACAATAAGTAGTTAAGGGATACACAAAATTAAAGTTGTAAAATATGCCAAAAACATAAAAGTGAAGGAGGGAATAAACATGTAATGCTTTTAGAATGCATTTGAACTTAAATGACTATCAGCTTCAAACAGACTGCTATAGATAGATGATAGATGATAGATAGGTAGATAGATATAGACATATATATGAACTTCAGGGTAACCACAAAACAAAAACCTGCACTAAATACCCAAAAATTAAAGAGAAAGGAACCCAAACATAACAGTAAAGAAAATAATCAAACCATGAGGGAAAAGACCAGGAGAAGGAGAAAAGTATAGAGAACTACAAAAGCAACCAGAAAACAATCAACAAAATGGCAATGAGTACATATCTATCAATAATTATTGTCAGTGTAAGTGGACTAAATGCTCCAATCACAAGACATCAAATTGCTGATGGATAAAAAACAAGATCCATCTATATGCTGCCTACAAGAAACTCACTTCAGAATTAAAGACACCTACAGACAGCAAGAGACAGAAAAATATATTCCATGGAAATGGAAACAAAAGATGGAGTAGTAATAATTATATCAGACAAAATAGACTTTAAAACAAACACTATATCAAAAGACAAAGAAGGGTACTACATAATGCAAAGTGGTCAATCCAAGAAGAGGATATACCATTTATAAATATTTGTGCAATGAACAGAGAAGCACCTAAATACATAAAGCAAATATTAACAGGGAGAAAGGGAAAAATTCACAGTAACACAATAATAGTAGGGAGATTTAATACCCCACTTATATCAATGGATAGGTCATCCAGATAGAAAACAAATAAAAAAACATTGGCCTTAAATGACACATTAGACTAGATGGACTTAACAGATATATACAGAACATTCCATCTCCAAATTGTAGAATACAAATTGTTTTCAAGTACACATGGAAAATCATCGAGGATAGATTACATACCAGGCCACAAACCACATCTCAATAAATTTAAGAAGACTGAAATCATATCAGGCAACTTTTCTGACCACAACAATGAAACTAGAAATCAACTATTAGAAAAAAGCAGGAACAAATAAACAAATATGTGGAGGCTAAGCAACATGCTACTAAACAGCCAATGGGTAAATGAAGAAATCACAGGAAATCAAAAAACACTTTAAGATAAATGAAAATGGAAAGAAAAATTTCCAAAATCTATGGGAAATTGCAAAAGCAGTTCTAAGAGGGAAGTTCATAGTGATAAGGACCTACTTCAAGAAACAAAATCACAGATAAAAAATCCAACTTCACAGCTAAAAGACCTAGAAGAACATAGTTAGTAGAAGGAAAAAATAATAAAGAACAGAGTGAAATTAAATTAAATAGAGACTTATAAAACAATACAAAATATCAATGAAACTTAAACTTGGTTCTTTGAAAAAATAAGTAGGCGAAACTCCAGGCAAGACTCATCAAGAAAGAGAGAGAGTACCCAAAACATAACATTAGAAATTGAAGGGGAGAGGTTCCAACTGACACCACAGAAATGTAAAGGATTATAAGAAACTACTATAAAAAATTATATGCCAAAAAATTGAACAACCTAACAGAAAGGGATAAATGCCTAGAAACACACTACCATCTAAGACTGAATGGTAACAAAATAGAAAATCTGAATATATCAATTAATTAAAAGTAACAAAATTGAGGGGCGCCTGGGTGGCTCAGTTGGTTAAGCGACTGCCTTCAGCTCAGGTCATGATCCTGGAGTCCCAGGATCAAGTCCCACATTGGGCTCCCTGCTCAGCAGGGAGTCTGCTTCTCCCTCTGACCCTCTTCCCTCTTGTGCTCTCTATCTCTCATTCTCTGTCTGTCAAATAAATAAATAAAATCTTAAAAAAAAAGATTAAAAAAAAGTAACAAAATTGAATCAATAATTTAAAAACTCCCCCAAACAAGTCCAGGACCAGAAAGCTTCACAGGTAAATTCCACCAAAACTTTAAAGAGTTAGTACCTATCTTTCTCAAATCAGAAAAGAATGCTTCCCAACATATGATGAGGCCAGCATTACCCTAACACCAAAACCAGACAAAGGAACCACATGGGAGCATGCGTGCACGCGCACACACACACACACACACACACACACACACACACACACACACACATACATCGATGGAATGGAATAGAAAGCCCAGAAATAAATAATGCATATATAATGAATTAATCTATGACAAAGGAGACAAGAATATACAATGGGGAAAAGACAGTCTCTTAGAAAAAATGATGCTGGGAGAACTGGACAGTGATTTGCACAAAAGTAAATTCAAAATGATTAAAGACTTGGATGTAAGACCTGAAACTATAAAACTCCTAGAAGAAATGACAGGTAGTAATCTCTGTGATGTTGATTATAACAGTAATTTCTTGGACCAGTCTCCTCAGGCAAGGGTAACAAAAGTTAAAATAAACAAATGGGACTATGTCAAACTAAAAAGTTTTTGGACAGCAAGGGAAACCATCAACAAAATGAAAACTGAACCTATTGAATGGGAAAAGATATTTGTAAATCATACATTCAACAAGGGGTTAATATCCAAAATATATAAAGAATTTACACAACTTAGTATCAAAAACACAAACATTTGAATTTTAAAATGGTCAAAGGACTTTTTTTTTTTTCCAAAGAAGATATACCGGTGACCAATAGGCACATGAGAAGATACTCAACATTACTAATCATCAGGAATATTCAAAACCACAATGAGATATCACCTCACAACTGTCATACTGGCTGTTATCAAAAAGAGAAAAAAATATCAAATGTTGGCCAGAATGAAGAGATAAGGAAACACTTGTACACTGTTGAGGGGTATATAAATTGGTGCAGCCACTATGGAAAATAGTATGGAGGTTCTTCAAAAAATTAAAAATAGAACTACCATATGATCCAGCAATTTCACTTCTGGGTATTTATCCAAAGAAAAACACAAATTTGAAGAGATACATGCGTCACTATGTTCATTGCAGCATTATTTTCAATAGCCAAAATATGGAAGCAACCTAAATGTCCACTGTTAGATAAATGGTGTATAGACACACACACACACACACACACACACACACATACACAATAAAATATTATTCAGCCATAGAGGAATAAAATCTTGCCATTTACAATAACCTAGATTGGTATAGAGGATATTATGCTAAGTGAAATAAGTTAAAGACAAATATCATATGATTTTACTAATACATGGAATCCAGAAAAACAAAACAAATGAACAAAACAACACAGATTCCTGGAATCAAAGCACAAAGTGGTGATTGCCAGAGGGGAGGGGTAAAAAGGGATAGGTAAAGGAGGCAAAGGGGATTAAGAGATACAAACTTTCAGTTATAAAATAAGTCAGTCACAGGGATATAATGTACAATAGAGAGAATATAGTAAATGTTGTGATAACTTTGGTGACAGAAGAACACTTCTCGTGGGGATCATTTTATAATGTATAAAAATATCAAATCACTGTGATGTACCCCTGAAACTATAAACTGTAAATCAGTTATACTTCAATAAGGAAAGATAGTTTAAAGACAAATAGTTAAGTAATATGATATAACTGACTTACACTCCTAACAAGAAAATATACTTATCAAAATGTTCACCACTATGTTTTAAAATGTTAAATCAAACTTTACTTTTTCATCATTCTAAATATCTCCAATTATTTGTTTCTCATAACTCATAAATTTTAAGAAAACTGTCCTTATTTGTATTAATTTATATTTATGTGCATATTATTTTGGAATTTTTTCCACCAAGTCAGAAAACAAATTTATGAAATGGTAAAACCAATATTGAGTTAGTTTTTTTCAATTTCTTCATTTTCCCCTTAAAATGAAAAGCATGATATAATAATATCACACTCAATGACCATTTAGTATTAAATTTTTCCTTTTCAAAAATGAAATTAAAATGTTTATATTTTAGATACATTGGAGCACAACAAATAATTTGAATAAACATTTAAAATAAAACTGGAATCTACCTTCTCAAGACTCTTGTGAAACTGTTTCCTAGTATTGTACCATTTTGGAATATTTTGGTTTAAAAAAGAAGTTGAAGAAACAGTTTGTTGTGTTCTGCAAGTTGCACTGGAACACAAGGCAAGAAAATCTGATTTCATTTCTGGTGCTCTTATCCCAAGATTCTTTTCACGTGCTCAGACTATGGAGTATTACTCCCTTGTTTAGCTGATGTTATCTGTTTAATGCCTTTCTTCCTTGTTCAATGATAGTCTTTAAGAGTCTGAATTACTCTAGGGTGCCTGGGTGGCTCAGTTGGTTAAGCGACTGCCTTCGGCTCAGGTCATGATCTTGGAGTCCCGGGATCGAGTCCCACATCGGGCTCCCTGCTCGGTGGGGAGTCTGCTTCTCCCTCTGACCCTCTTCCCTCTCGTGCTCTCTATCTCTCATTCTCTCTCACTCAAATAAATAAATAAAATCTTTAAAAAAAAAAAGAGTCTGAATTACTCTAGCACAGTGCCTCAATAGTGTTCAATAAATACTTGAATGTTGACTGACACACTTACTAACTTGACCCAAATAGATTTTTAAAATTTATAATATGGAAATAAATTGCATCACCTCATAGTATTGTCATATAGAACAAATAAGAAAAAAAAAGATTGTTTTCATAATATCCAACAATATCAAGGAATAGAAAATATTATTATTCTAGCTAACATCACTTTTAACAAGGACAGGGAAATTTTTTTTTATGTCTTTCATTCTAAATTTATTATGAACCCCCACCTGCCACGGGCAAAAACTAAAAACAACTTAAATTTTACAAGCAGCATTTTGTACTTCGGAGGTATTTAAATTTTTTTGGAAGAAAAAACTGTATTTCAACAGACATAAATCCAATAGAATTCTTAAATTTTTAATGGTTTAACTTTTTTTCTTATCTTCATTGCCACTTAATAATCGTTTCCACTGCAACAATTTCCAAGGAGTCTTCCATCTCTTGTTTCTTTGACCTTGCTAAACAAAGGTTTGTAAGGTGTTTGCCTACCATAGGTTTAAGTTTTCTGCTTAGTTTCTATAATTTAGTACATGCAACATCTTTAAGCTTTCTGTATCACTCCCCAATTCTAATCCATGTTTTTACTAAGAAGTGAGGCTTTCCATTTACTATGCTCTTTCCCCTATCTTGCAACATCTGTCTGTGTTTCAAGTTCAACATTTATTAATGTTTGAAGCTAGGCAGCATTTACTGGTGTCCAGCTGGAGACCACTATCTCTGTTTTAGCTTTTTATGTGTATGCTCACTTTAATATCTGTCTTTGAGCTGTGTATACAGTTAGAGATCACAATTTCTTTTAAATTGTAAAATATTTTAATTGGTATTTTTCTCTTCATATGACACAATACAAAGTACATTATTACTTTTTCCCCTCTCTGGTAGATTGCATTAATGATCCAAATTTTTTGCTCAGCCTATATACCTTCTTTTTACTCTGAAACTTTGTAGCAGCTTCCTATGCAGGCAAGGTCTAATTCTTAGCCCCTGGACAGCACCATGTGGCTTGTTTCAGTCAATGAGATGTTAGTTATCTAACCAAGTTGTCTTAAAAAGACTTTGCACAATTAGCCCACAGGTCTCAGGAGGAATGAGAGACACATAAAATAGAGCTGCCCAAACTAAGCTTTTCTTCAAAAGCCCAACCACAAATTGACCCTCAGATGCATAGACTAGCTACATAAAAATCAATTGAGCCAAATCTAGATTAGATGAACCATGACTAACCCTTAGGCTTGAGAATAATAATAAATGACTGTTGTTTTAAATCATTAAGTTTTGGGATGGTATTTGATGCTGAATAAACCACTGGTATGGTCTTATAGCAACACTGAATAATCATTTATTTTTATACATAAAATGTTCATAAGAATGTAATATTACAACTTTCAAAGCTTCAATAAATTTACATTGTTTATTTTCATATTATACCTATCATTTCATCTGATCAATATATGTGCTTTATATTCAAAAGAAAAAAAGTCTATTTTCTCCATCACTATAAACATATAAGAAAACAAACTTCTGAGATTATTAGCTAAAGGCTATGTTCTGCTTTCCTGTACGTTCAACTGTAACTTTAATTTTATTTATCTGAGAAACAATTGTTAATTGTGTTACAGTCAACTATGAGAATATATAAATAAGACATGTGTATTGATCATTATTAATGCCTATAATTTTAAATGTTATAATATTAAAGCTTTATAGGTTATGATTCAATAGATCTTAAACCAAGATTTAGTCTTGGGTTTAAACCAAAACTAAATGGGTCTAAGTGGGGGCAGGGATAAATACAATTCATTTTAATTTCAAAAACATGAGATGATAGTATTGAGAAAAGTTGGCTGTAAATATTTGTTAAATTGTGAAACATTCCCCAAATTATGAGTGTATTGAGAGTGAATCTGATAAATCAGAGTAAAAATAAGAAAGAAAAAAAAAACATACTCTATAAGCTACTATTGCATGTGTTGGCCATGTCAGTAAATCAGAAAGCTTCTTGCATATTATGCTTGCTGGCCTATGGAAAGCTGTCCTCATGAAACTGACTGTACGGACAGCAAACACATAAAAATTACAAAGGACTGAAGTATTCAGACGAATTTAACTAAGTTTTAAATAATGTTATTACCATGCAAGTAAAAATTGAGAAATAACTAAAAACAAGTTTTAAAAATGTGATACATGTTTATTTCTTTGAATTCTCAGTAAAACTGAATTTTTATAGTTACAAATTTGAACTCATTAAGTATAAAAATATTAGTTTCACTAATATGCGTGTGTGTGTGTGTGTGTGTGTGTGTGTGTATAATTTTGAAGGTATTCACCTGATTATGAGTAATGTAGGCATACGGCATAAACTGGGAAAACATAAGAAAACATTTAAAAATTGTAATCACATAATGTACAATCATCCAAAGAGATAAAATTTTAATGATTTTGAATATTGTATGTTTGAAATCAGTGTTTTATAATTTTGAAGTTCAAAATTTGTTGCTCAGTATATTTATTTTCCAATTTTATAAAATACTTTCTACAGATTTTGTAATAGCTGCATACTGTTCCATCTTCTATGAAGCTAGAAAAACCCAATTTGGTAGTTTAGGATACGAATAGAGCCATATTATTCTACTTAATCACTTTGACCTCTTTCCAACCTTATTAGGAAGAAATCCATTGTTTTTCTCTTGAGACTACCCTGGCCTGAAATCATTGAAGAACACAAGCATGACTTATTTAATCCAAAATATTCAGTGATGTTTTCAAATATCAGGCCGAATGGTAACTACAAAGCCAATCTCAGTGTTTCGTCACTGTCATGAGAAGTTGCTCACAGGCATTGATCACGTACAGGGTGCAGTAGAAGCTTGTCCAGTGTAACAAGTATTCCCTGGCTGAATGTGTAACAGCATTCTAAACAGTCTTAAGGGTTAACTTGCTTTAAGCTTATGCACCCCCTGCTTGCTGACATAAGTCCTTTGGTTTGTAGCAGAGCTAACCTACTTTCCTTCAGATGTTGCAGACAACTGGCCTTGAGGAATGAATGACCAGACTTCCCCAGAAGATAAGGCTTGACCACATTTGAAAATAGCTGTCACTGGGGGACCTTGCTGGCTCAGACGGTAGAGCATGCAGGTCTTGACCTCAGGGTCATGAGTTTGAACCCCACATTGGGTACAGAGATTACTTAAATAAATAAACTTAAAAAAATAGCTGCCACTGATGCCCGCAATTCTGTTCAGAGTCATGAGCACAAGCTCCACCTGTACTTAGCCCCCACCATTTCCCTGGCCTTCCCCTTAAAAACTCTTTGGCTTCCCCTGGACTGGGAAGACTATCTTTGCGGCATTAGTCCACCATCTTTCCAGGTTGCTGACTCTGTGAATAAAACAATCTTTCCTTTCCCACCATTACTTGTCTCTTTAGTATTGATTTTTGAAGAGTGAACAGCTGAACCTGAGTTCAGAACCAGTTGTCTGTCTCATAACAGTCGAGGTCCCTGGTTAAACAGCAGATTTTTCCATCCTTCAGCCTAAGGTTTATGTCTATTTTTCCTTAATAACTCATACCCAGAAACTGTTTTCAAGGAAAGATTGTTCTAGAGCGAGGCTTCCAGTATTTACACAGGTTTTATTAAGAAACAACATTACCTTCATATGTCTTCTATTAGCCATTCTCCAAAGAAGACATGCGAATGGCTGACACATGAAAAAGTGTTCAACATCATTAGCCATCAGGGAAATACAAATCAAAACCACAATGAGATACCACCTTACACCAGTTAGAACAGCAAAAATTGACAAGGCAGGAAACAGCAAATGTTGAGGATGTAGAGAAAGGGGAACCCTCTTAAACTGTTAGTGGGAATGCAAGTTGGTACAGCCACTTTGGAAAACAGTGTGGAGGTCCTCAAAAAGTTAAAAATAGAGCTTCCCTATGACCCAGCAATTGCACTACTGGGTATTTACCCCAAAGATACAGATGTAGTGAAAAGAAGGGCCACATGCACCTCAATGTTCATGGCAGCAATGTCCACAATAGCCAAACTGTGGAAGGAGCCGAGATGCCCTTCAACAGATGAATGGATAAAGAAGATGTGGTTCATATATACAATGGAATATTACTCAGCCATCAGAAAGGATGAATACCCACCATTTGCTTCGACATGGAGGGAACTGGAGGGGATTATGCTAAGTGAAATAAGTCAAGTAGAGAAAGTCAATTATCATATGGTTTCACTTATTTGTGGAACATAAAGAATAGCGTGGAGGACATTAGGAGAAGGAAGGGAAAAATGAAGGGGGGAAATCAGAGGGGGAGATGAACCATGAGAGACGATGGACTCTGGGAAACAAACTGAGGATTTCAGAGGGGAGGGGGGTGGGGGATGGGTTAGCCTGGTGATGGGTATTAAGGAGGGCACGATTGCAAGGAGCAGTGGGTGTTATATGCAAACAATGAATCATGGAACACTACATCAAAAACTAATGAAGTACTGTATGGTGACTAACATAACATAAAAAAAAAGAAAGAAACAACATTACCTCATGCCCATTTAGGTTCATATGTTGTACTTGAGTTCACCAAACCAAACCTTTTTCTTTCCCACATTATGTGACCTTCCACTTACTGTGTTATGCTTATCAGAAGAACTTTTTTTTCCAGTTCATAAGGTGTTTATGAGAATACTTGGGCAAATTTTTCTAACTTGAAATTCTAGAAGAGTCTCTTCCTATAAAGAGGTATCTAGGGTTTTCTATATTAATTGAAATACTCTCTCATCCATTGTCTTATTCAAGAATTATTTACTGAGTTCCTACAATGTGTCAAGTACTTTTACATCCTTTGCAGATACAACAGTGTGAATAAAAAGTGTCTGCTGCCCTCTTGGAGTTTATGTTCTAGAGGTAGAAACCACAAACAAATTGACTAATTGAAAGTATGAGGAAATACTAAGCAGTAAGAAGTTCTTTGGAGTACATAACACTTGCACTAATAACTCAATCAAGAAAGAATGAATCATAGAATGATACTGGCTGAAGTAGGTTTCTGGCAGGTTTTAGCTAGTCTAATAACCCAAAACCTGGAACATGCTTTGTGAGTTCTAGGAGGAGAAAGAAGACCAGCATTGATGAGGCCACTGGTTTGCTGCTCTGGGGGAGAAAAAAAAAGAGAGAGAGAGATGCAGGATATGTGGACAAAAATGTAGGCTTGTAATAGAACAGGTAGGGTCTTCTATGCCAAATAATGAGTTTAATTTTGTCAAATGCAATGGAATGCCACTGAAGGGCTTTAAATAAGAAAGTAGTGTTATTGTTTTATCAAAGAAACTACTCTGGCTGTTTTGTGGAGAATAAATTGTTCATGAGTGAAAATGGAATCAAGAAGAATAATTAGGAGGCTATTATAGCAATTGAAGCAAGAGATAATGGATTATAGACACTGTAAAGAAGGAGAAAATTGGATATGATAACTAGCAAGAAAAGATTTGAATGTAGCAATGACAAGTAGTTTAAATTAAGTAAAATAAAATATGGTCATAATGAATAAATAGATGGGAATCTTAACAGAGAGAATAGAGATAGCAAAAATATAAAAATTCAAGAAGTGAGAAACACAATTTCTGAAATTAAAAAAAAATTCTATCTGATTACAACAGTGGGATGAGGGGGTGAAGACTAAAAATATGAACAAGCAAAAAGAAAACTGAATTTGAATTCATATCTTTTCAGAAGTCTAGCTTATAAAATTGTATAATTACTATGAGCCAGTTCAAAAGACTTCAGACTACATTAACATTTTTATCTGTTAAATGGCTATCTAATACTACCATTAATTCATTAATGTACTTTGGCTACTTATTTACTTTATTAATTTATTTTGCATCTTGCTCAAAAAGAGGATCAGGAGTCTTATAGACATTAACACAATGCAGCAAGATAAAATGATAAAGAGGGAGAAAAAGTAGAAATTACTAAAAATTTGGAAAATGTGATCAAATTCTGGTAAAGACGTACCCAAAACATTGGATTTAGAACCAGACTGAAATCTGTAACTAACTAGATGTGTGAAATTGGCCAAGTTACATAAAATTTGGTATCCTCTTTTCTCATCTATAAAATGGGAATAGTAATACATGTCAATAAGGTTGATGAAGATGTTAGAGAAAATATATGCAAAATACCAAGAACCTATAGGTATAAATCACTGATGAAGAAGACACTTGAAGTAATGAGCACTGGGTGTTGTATGCAACTGATGAATCACTAAATTCTACCTCTGAAACTAAAAATACACCATATGTTAATTAAATTGAATTTAAATAAAAAAGATAAATCTTTAAAGCCATCTAATAATGGTAATATTATTGCTATTGTTATTGTTTACAATTTAGACACTAGTCTACAATATAACGTCTTGTAACATATACTTAATATGTAGAATAGTGAGAATTGTTGATCATGGGCTCTAAAAATTACTTGGCATGTCAAGGTTGCTAATTAAGGCAGAAATTTTTTCTTTAATCATTACCTAACTTGAAATCATTAAAATCCCTGTATAAAAGTCAAGGGTAAAATCACCATGGAAACACTATTAATTTGTTTTGAGGTGTTTTAAGACTTTAAAAAATTATCTTTAAAAATGATAATTTGATTTGGACATTTTCTGATCATATATTTTGATAAAAATATTGATGTTTAGTTGTCTATTAAGGTATGTCTTAAACACACACACACAAAACAAAAATAAAAAGCCAACCATACATATAAGGAATCATGAAAGGTTTCCATTATTAGTGGCAGAGGAAAAAATTAACTTTGTGAGAAAATAGCTTCCCAAGTAAAGCCTGTACCTTATACCTTTAGTTCATAAATTTAGACCCATAATCAGATCTTCAAAACTAAGGCCTATTATATTTTTTTCAGAAAAATAAAAGGCTTACTACAAGATTTAATCTTTAATTCATTTATTATTTAATTTGTTGTTATTAATTTATTATTTAATTTAAATCTTTAGAATTTCAAACAACTTCATCTACCTTTTGATCTTTTTATTTCTTATTAAATACCCTGAAGTTTCCTTATGCTGATAGTTTTTATCATATTCATTCATTAGTTCATCATATACTTATTGAGTCCATCTTTGTATCACACATAATTTTTAATTCTAGGAATTCAGCAGTGATCACATAAACCAAAGAAATCTCTACCTTCATTGAGATGCATTCTAATTTACAAAGTCTGTTGATTGTATCTCTGTAGAGAAGAGTCAATCTTAAATAGGAAGATCATAGAAGGACTCACTGAGATAACTTATGAAAAAAAGCTAAATGTGTTTGCCCATACATTATTTCCCTGTATGGAAAACAAGGGGAATAAATCATTCTAGGCTAAAGAAACACTAAATTCAAAGGTTCTAAGATGAGTATATATGGTTTGTTGAGGAACAGCAAGGAGGTAGTGTAGGGAGGAAGTTGTAAGATTTGTCATAGAAGTAATGGGGGGCCCTTGGAAGCCATTATAAGTTCTTTGGTTTTATTTCTGAGTGAAAAGGGGAAGATGTTGGAGTGTTTTGAATAGAAATGAATATAAAAATAATAAGTAACTTTATTTTTTGTATAGGTTCATTCTAAGTACTAGGTATAGACATTAGGGATCCATATAGGGAAATGGACTAGTTAGGAGAAAACAGAACTGTTTCAAGACAAGAGTGGCTTGGATCAGCGTGAAGGTGGTGAGAAGTAGAGCTAATAGGCTTTACTGATTGAGTATAAAAGAGAAGAAAGAGAGATGTAAAAGATAATTTAAAAAAAGCTTTGGCAAAAAGAAAATGAACTGGAAAAATTGCACGAGCAGTCAGTTTCAGGATAAAGGGGATTATGTTTGGACATGTTAAGTTTTAGATGTCTATTGAATACTGATGTATATATGGCAAGAAGAAAGATGGATATGCAGATTTAGGATTCAAGCAAGAGCTGGTCTAATGATATAAGTGTGTAAGTCTTACTATTTCCAAGGAAATAGTTATAGGTATACAATTGTAGAACCAAAGACTCAGCCTTGAGGACATGACTTTAAAAATTAGAAATGAGAGGAGAAAGAAGAGAAGGAGACTGAGAAGAGGAAAGCCAGGAGGGTGCAGATCCTGAAAACTAAGGAAGGGGGAGTAATCAAGTGTATAAATATTACTGGTAAGCCAAGGAGGATGAGATGAAAATTTTTGTTGGATTTAGCAACTGGAGATAATGTGATCCTCCCAAAAAGGATTTTTAGAGGGAAACAGAATGAAAGTCTAACTGGATTGGATCCAAGAGAATGGTAAGATATGAATACCATCTTATGTACCGATAATTCTCTTAAACTACTGCTCTATAAAAGGGATGAGAATAAAAAAGGAACAGTAACTGGAAGGAAATATAGAGTCATGAGATTTTTTTAAATATTTTTTAAGATAATGGGAGAAATAGAGGTATGTTGATATGCTAAGAATTATCTATTAGAAAGGGAAAATATTGATGATGGTAGGGAAAGTGGGGAGAAAAAATGACATACCCTTTATTTGGTAAGGGAGATGGCCCATAGTCACAAGTGGAAAGTTTTGTTAAATAAGAGAGCATAGGGAATTCACCCAGAGAAAGAAGGAATAAGTCAGAGCTTATAGTCACTGCTGTTCCTATGTGCAAAAATGTAGCACTGAAAACCACAACAATAAGTCATTTGCTCACAATTCTGCAACTGGGGCAGAGACTGCAGAAAATGGTTCACCTCCTTGAGAATGGCTGCCCCACATGGTTTCTGTGAGGGCTAGACTGTCCAAAAGGGCCTTTTCACCCTATAATCAATGTCTCTATCTGTAACTGAAGACTGGTCATACATATCTCTTATTTTCACACGGTTCCTTTGCCTGGCTCATGGCCATCCTTCAACCATGGTGGTCTCAACAATAGTAAAATTGTACTATAATGGCTGACTTCACCCAGAGCACAAGAGCAGAAGCTTTGGGACACTTAGAATATCACTTCTGCCACATTTTATAATCAAAGCAGTCACAGGGCCAGCCCAGATTCAAGGGGAGGGAAAACAGACTATATCTCTGAAATGGAGGAGTAGCAAAGCCATATTGAAACAGAATTTGTGGAATAGAAAATATTGTTGTCATTATCTCTGGAAACATGATCCACTGTGATACAACATAAGGTTGTGGTAAGCACTTAAAATTCTTTAAATAACATGAAAGAACTTAGTAATTAGGTAAATACTCAACAAAATAAGGATGGGATTATCATCTTATTATTTTATGATATACCATTTATCTCTCCATTATACTCAGTCCTAAAATTCCCCTTCCTTCAGGTTGGAGATTTACTTCTATTTGAGAGGAACAGAGAATCAAATCGTGATATACAAGGTAAAAGTTTAAAAATGAGTTCAAGCTAGTACTTCTTATGACTCCAAATTCAATATGGGAAAAAATAATTACAGATTATTTTCATTGCAAAGTGGGTGCTCAAATATTTATTTTTATTTCAAAGCACTTTATAGTTCATTGGCTTCAGCTATAGTATGAATGATCTTAATTGTTGAGAGCCAATGACTTTAGAGAAAAATAACTTAAACCTGTCAATATATTAGTTCTCAAACTGAGAGATTATGAATTCTGTTAAATCATGTTCTCCAAATTTTAGCGGTGTGATTAAATTATTACAATGGGAAAAATGAATATATAAAGACAAATATATCCCCATCAAGAACAACATGGTATGTTACATTGGTTATGGAGCACTTTAAGTTAGTCCAATTGCATTATCTTCTTTGACTTAACACAATTAGTTCTATATTCCTGGGTAAATCAACCAAGATTTCAAGATTTATCAATTTTGTAATCAAAAAAACAGATTTCTAATTTCTATAATATACTAAGATTTCCAGACTACCTAGGAAATTATCTTAGGCATTAAAATTACCCTGGGTATATATTTTTATACCACATATATATATTCCTTTTATATTTCTGCATAACCAATTATATGAGTAACACAGGAACTAAAAATGAGACTTGTTTATTAGCTCAGAGGTCTATAGGTCAGAATTCTAGCACAGAATGCTGGGATTCTCTGCTCTAAGTATCACAAGACTGAAATCAATGTTTCAGCTGGGCCATATTCTTGTGTGGAAAATTACACTTCCAAGCTTATTTTTGTTGTTGACAGAATCCAGTTCCTTATGGGCGGGCACAGAACTGAGGTCTTCATTACCTTACTATGTGGCTACTTCATTATCAAGCCATCAATGGTATATCAGATCTGTCTTATATTTCAAATCACCGAGTTTTTCTGTAGTCAGCTAGAGAAAACTTTCAGCTTTTAAAGGGCTCATGAGATTAAGTTAGGACTCCCCATATAATTTTTCTATCTAAAGGTCACCTGGGACCTATAACACAATCATGGTAATAAAATCTACTAGAGACACTTTTCTGAGATTATACATGGAGTGGATATCAGGGATGGAAAATCTTCAGGGACATCTTAGAATTCTGCCTACAACAATGTAAAATGGCAATTTCTCTACTAATAGCAAATTTGTACACTTAAACATTTCCTCGGTATCCCCAGCTTTTGATAACCAACATGCTATATATACCTTAAACTTAGGCAATGTTATATGTCAATTATATCTTGGAAAAAAAGAAACCAGCAAAAAAAAAAAATGACACATTCTCCTAGTCTCAAAATGATTCCTCCTGCTTTTTCTGATCCAGACATGAAGATTAAATGAGGCATGGGAATTTTTTTTTTCCTGTAATGATTATTTACACCACTGTAATGGCATTTCTACTGAGGTAATCTTTTTTTATTGCAACCTTAGCAGTGAGAAACAATTTTCTTTTTCTGTTTTTTTTTCAACTTAGTAAATTACACATCTTACAGAGTTAAAGGAGTTGTAAGATAATTAATAAGAAACAAAATAGATCAAGTTTATGATGTTAATTATGCTTGAAGTACAAACTAGAGAATCTAATTGGGGAACTTAAAAATAAACTAACAGAAGTGTATGATATAATCTCACTGAAAGGGTGGAGTAAAATGTGAGCCAAAGGAACTATGAAAAATGATGTTTTTAATGGCTGAAGAATTATACATAAATGTTGTAACTATTTCAAGGGTTATCAAACCAATTTGTGAGCAAAATCTGGTCACCACCTTATATGGCCAGCAAGGTAAAAATGTTTTACATTTTAAAATGTAAAATATAAATCTAGCACTTTACAAAAAATGTCTACCAACCTGTACCCTAGTTCATAATTTTTTTCCACATAGAAGTAATGGTTACCAATTCTGAAATTACCTTATATATATCCAAGGTTTAACAAATAACCATATAAATTATAGATAATGGGAGCCAGGTTTTTCACTGTCAGAGAAAGAATTTACAATTAAGCAAGAGGGGAGACTAGAATGAATCCCATGGTGTTGGATTAGAATAGCTATATGAATTCATGTTTATTTTAGTATAGATAGGAGATAGATTAATAGAGTGATGGAGGGTGCCTGGGTGGCTCAGTTGGTTAAGCGACTGCCTTTGGCTCAGGTCATGATCCTGGAGTCCCGGGATCGAGTCCCACATCGGGCTCCCTGCTCAGCAGGGAGTCTGCTTCTCCCTCTGACCCTCTTCCCTCTCGTGCTCTCTATCTCTCATTCTCTCTCTCTCTCAAATAAATAAATAAAATCTTAAAAAAATAATAGAGTGATGGATGATAGATACAGGTAGATATAGATGTCTGAGTGTATGTATGCATATTACTATACACACTTATATTTGTTTGATCTGCCAGCTGAGAGGGCCCAGAAGCAGTGACACCCCAGTAACAATGAACAAACTTATTCCCAGATCTTGATTTCCAAATACTATTCTCCATTAAAATGAACTGAGGACATGAGGCAAAGAAAATACAAGATGAAACTGAAACATAAAGTAAGAAAACACATCTGGGACATTGGTCTTGGCAATGATTTTTTGGATATGACACCAAGAGCACAAGCGGTAAAAGCAAAAATCAACACGTTAGACTACATCAAACTAAAAAGCTTCTGCGCGGCAACAGAAACAATCAACAAAAGGAAAAGACAACCTACTGAATTAGAGCAAATATTTGCAAACCATATATTGGCTAAGGGGTTAATATCCAAAATATATAAAGAACTCATAAAACTCAATAACAAAAAATAAACAACCCAATTAAAAAATGAGCAAAGGAACTAAACAGACACTTTTCAGAAGAAGACATACAAATGAGCAACAGTTACATGTAGGTGTTCAACATAACTAGGTGTTCATCAGGGAAACACAAATCAAAACCACAATGCGATATCACTTCTTACCTGTTAGAATGACTATCATTAAGAAGATAAGATATAACAAGTATTGACAAGGATGCAGAAGAAAGAGAACTCTTGTACGCTGTCAGTGGGAATACAAATTGGGGCATACACTATGGAAAACAGTATGACAGTTCCTAAAAAATAAAAACAGAACTGCCATAGGATACAGCAATTCCATTTCTGGGTGTATACCAAAGGAAATGAGAAGAGGATATTGAAAAGATATCTGCACTCCCATGTTTATTGAAGCATTATTCACAACAGCCAACATAGAAACAACAGAAGTGCCATCAACACATGAGCGGATAAAAAGATGTAAGATGTATATACACACAATGAAATATTATTCAGCCCCGAGAAAGAAGGGAATCTTGCATTTGCAACAACACTGATGAATTTTAAGGGTATTATGCTTAGTGAGATAAGTCAGACAAATACTATATGGTATCACTTAGACATGAAATTAAAAAAAAAAACAACTTGTAACAAGAGAGTAAAATGGTCATCACCAAGGACTGGTGGACGGGGGGAGAAGAAGAGATGTTGTTTGCAGGTACAAACTTGCAACTAACAGACAAAAAAAAAAAAAGAAACAACACATCTCCTAGAGATATAGTAATTATAGATATCAATGTTGTATTATAAACATCAAACTTGCTAAGAAACTATATCCTATTATTCCCACCACAAAAAATAAAGGGTAATTATATGATGTGATAAACTTGCTATCTAATGCTACAATGGCAATCATACTGTAATAATAATTGATTTAAGTTAATATGCTGCACACCTAAAACTTACACAATGTGTTTTTTAATTTTTAAGAACTTACACAATGTCATATAAAATAAACAAATAAATGAATACATGATAAGGGGGCAAGTCAAATGTACACAGGAGCCAACATGAAAGATATTTCACTATTTGAACAACAAAATAAATAGCAATAGTATCCTATAATAACTTAAAGAATAAAAAGATGTGATTCCATACTGATATGAAATATTGAATATCAAATAAATGAGGGAAAGGGACAACCCATTCTTATAGAAGGATTTAAAATAATATATTCTGATATGTTTTATTCAGGAGGTGGCAATTATTTACTACCTTTCCTCCCTACACCAGTATGGGATAATAAATTTAATGACTCACATCAAAGAAAAGAGAATGAGACAAAAAAATAAAAAATAATAATAGAAAGTAACTTCTTTACAGCAGAGAGTACCAGCAAACACTGCCTTACCCAAGTAATCCACTTTCATATCACCTTTGATATCATGTTGATATCATGTACTCTCTGATATAATGTGATGAGAATGGCATTTTACCTGCATGGTCTTCAGCCCTATATCTCTAACCCTGTGTAATCCTGGGAAAGCATCAAACAAACCCTATTGTAGGATTCTCCACAAAATACCTGGCCAGTATTCCTTAAAAGTGTCAATATAATAAAAAAAAAAATTTTTAAGAAACTCAAATTAGGAAATATAAAGACAAATTGCAACATGGTATCCTGGATTGGATCCAGTAACAGAAAAGAAATATTGGAATTCAAATTAAATTTTTAGTTTAGTATTGTAACAAAATCTTAATTTTGATAAATACACTATGATTATGGGAAGTGTTAACATTACAAGAAGCTGAATGGAGGCTATATATTATCTTTGTCATTCTTCTATAAATCTAAATTATTTCAAAGTAAAATACTTACTAATCACTTTAAAATAAATTAATACATAACAATTATTTTCCAATAACCATTGTTTTTTCTATAATTTGATAGCTTCACATTTTCCAATATAACATGTAATTTGAGCATGACATTTATTTTACAATAAATTAACAACCTTTTTTCTTTCCAACTCTAAAGGCAACAGCATTCTAATGGGGCAGGGGCAAAATTTTTTAAAAAGCACAATGTCTTTATTAAAGAGTCAAATAATTTTCCTTTAAAAAAACACTTATCTATGCCATACAGTGATTCATGTTTGTGAGTATTTCTTATTGACAAAATCCATTAGCACACTGGCATATAGGTGCAGCCATCAAATCCCCTAACTTTCATTTCTTTGATTGATGGATTTTTAGAAAAAAATAAATGTTTTGCTAATACCAGACTGACTGTCACATTTGATATTGGTTCACTGAGAGGGTATTTCCACATTCCAGATTGTGACAAAGGAAAATGTGTTTTGTACCAAAACTATGTTAGAAACCTTAAAAGGTTCAGAAGCTCATTTCGGATAAACTCTTCAACCTTACAGAAGACGCGATATGCTACAGCTACAAAACTGAGCTGAAAATTTCCTGGGTACGTGGTTTCTTATGAGATTCCTGAACCATGTCTTTTTCCCCCTAGCAAGGTTTGCAAATGAAACAATCTTACATCTGGAAGTCAGTAAATCCAGTGGCAGTGTTCAGGGCAGATATTTCATGTGCTTGAGGATCCATGAGCCTCTTTGCCTTGCATAAGATCCGTTAGCTATTGCCCTTACTAAAGTTAGAGGGTCTAGACAAAACAAGGACCAAAGACACTAAATAATTCTGTTCTTAGTTTCCATTTTTCCAATTCTTCATCAATAAGTCATAAAGCAAGTAAGAACATGTTAGAAGTGAAGTGACTTAACACTATAAAAAATTGAAAACTTTTACTTTTTCTAGAGACGTGTTACTACTTTGTAATATTTTCAATTCTATTTCTTCTGACTTGATAATTACATTAAATTCCACACACAGAGAAAATATTTTTAAAAAGAGTAAAGCTTCAGACCAACTTGGTAAACTTCAAATCAGAATGAACATGATTATGGGTTTGATTATGAGAAGCTGTCTGGCCTTGTCATGCAGTCTATTATATTTCTTCCACTTCTGAACAGTTTCTTGTTTCTATCTCACCCATACTTCTCTGACTGCTCTCTCCATTTTGCTCAGGAAATACATTCAAATTCCTCTTTTTTTTTTTTTTTTTTTTTTTTTTTTTACTGATTGTAATTCCACCTAAATCTTCTCAGCTTTTCCTTAGGCTTAGAACTCTTCTGCACCAATACTTTTTGGTTTCTTCCTTTTATTTTTTTTTCTTCTGACATCATCCAAGCAGCTTCTAAGATATAGTTCCTTCATAATTAATGACTGGGCAGTATTTTATTTTTTATGCCTACCATGACACCTGTTTCATGTAAAAAAAATGTAATGAACTACATGAAAAAATAGTATGTTATTTTCAAATTTTCATTTAACTTTAAAAACTAGAAAATGCAATGCTAACCTTGGGACTGTGTAATTAGTGACAAAATGTCCAGTTTATATTCTCCTCTGCAATGACCTTGGGGCCAATGCCATTGTGTTACACATAAAGAACTCTTAGATTTGTTCTACAGAATTGTGGAGAGGCAGTTGGAGTTGGTAGTATCAGACCCTAATTAGACTGATTATTTCCAACATGTTATTGATAAAGAGGTTACCATGTTATCATATTCCCTTAAAGAGATCAATCAGTAACATGAGGAATGGTAAAGGATTTTGCCAGAGTTGAAAAAATTTGGAAGTCCAAAATCTCAGAGACAAGGGAACTGCTGAGAAATGATGTGATATTCTGTAGCCACTCTCCCTCTCAGTACCTCTGCCATTATTGATGTATGGAAAGGCCAAAAATCTAGAGAGTAAGTTTAGGCAGAGAGCTTTTTTCAAAGGAGCAGAGTTTTGGCAAGTTCTCAAGAGTGGAGAGCCATAAATTTGAGTTTGGACTGTAAAGGTAGTCAGGAAATTGGGATATGGGTATTCACCCTAAGAAGGCAATCCCAGCAAAGTGATATTGACACTGTGCCAGTTTTCCACTTGAAGCATGCCAAATGCTTGAGATGCACAGGGCAATAGGATAAGAAGTTACTAAGAGCCACTGATGTGTGAAGCAGTTTTACATAGTCTGGTAACATAGAGGCAAAAAAAAAAAAATTGCCTGAAATTTCCAAAAAGAAAAGTGTTGAGAAAATATTCCAGACCTCAGCTGGAAATAGATGTTGGCTATACAGTTAGGAGTGTACGCATTCCCTAGAAAAGTTCAAGTGTACACCCTTTCTATAAAGCCATAACCCAGCTTCTACTGAACTCAGTCTCTCTTGTGTTCACTCGTTTTGTCTGCCAGAGGACAAATAGAAACCTCTCAGAGGAAGAGAAAAAATCATATACAGTCTTTAAAATTTTAAATGACTGGCATTCTATAAAAAATAATTAGACATGTGAAGAAAAAGAACTAAGAGAAAAAGAAAGATAATATCAACAGACTCACAGATGACCCACTTTGGGGGATGATCACAAGTAAATTTTAAAATCCAGTATTATAAATTCAGAACTCAGATGAATTTAACAGCAGATTGGGCATATCACAAAAAAGAATGAGTGAACTGAAAGAAGGAAAGCAAAAATATACTAAATTTGGACAAGTATAGAAAAGAAATATAGGACAGAAGTAAATTAGTAATATATATAATTAGATTCCCATAAAGAGCAGAGTGAAAATGGGGAAGAAACAATATTGCATTGGACACCAAACAAGAATTTCCAAATCTGTTCATAGGTATACATCAAGATAGATTAAGAAGCCCATGGGGTGCTTTGGTGGCTCAGTCACTTAAGCATCTGACTTCATCTCAGGTCATGATCTCAGGGTCCTGGGATTTAGCCCAGTGTTGGGTTCCCCACTCAGCGAAGAGTCTGCTTCGCCCTCTCCCTCTGCCACTCCCCAGACTCTCTCTCTCTCAAATAAATAAAATCTTAAAAAAAACCCTAAAAATATGAGGCAAGATAAATACAAAGAAAACAGCTCAGCCTATCATATTAAAGCTTATAATTCAGTATATTAAAAAAAATAAGGTATACGAACCATATTCTCTTCACAGATGAAAAAATTTATAAAAGTCAACACATATTCATGATAAAAATATGAATCTTAGCAAATTAAAATTAAAAGATAACTCTCTTAAAATATAAACAAAAAGTTACAAAAAGTTTCAACAATTAAAATTAATGGTCAAATGTGGAAAGCTTTTCCCTAGAGACTGGGGAACAAAAAAGAATACCCCATATCATCACTTGTATTTGATGTGTCTCAAAGTTACTAGCTAATGTAAAGGAAGGCAAAAAAAAAAAAAAAAAAAGTTTTAAATCCTACAAACTGGAAAAGAAAAATATAAAACTATCATTGCTTTCAGAAATTAACAAAATAGCAATTACATTTATAATTGATACTATACAAAACAAAACATATCTAATAAACTATGTAATACTTTTATTCAGAAAACAATTTTAAAATACTGAGAGAAAGTAAAGAACCCTTAAACAAATGGATAAGCTCTGTACCTGGATGGGAAGACATAATCCCAGTGAAATATCTTTTCTTTTCCTTTCTTTTTTTTTTTTTTTGGTACACAGACAAGCTGGTTATTTGTCTAAACTGGATAAATATATTCAAAAAACCTGTGAAGGGCACTCTCATATTTGGCTTAAATATTGTATATATATATATATGTGACCTCTATGTAATTGCCACTTAAGTCAAAATTTAGGGTGTTTTCAACATCCTTTTTTTTCCCTTGTATATATTCCCAGGCCATGGTACTCCCCAGATGTAACTCTATTCTGATTTCAAACTGTGCTTGAACTTCATATAATTCACTAACTGTACTTGAATTTAAACATAAAACTGTATATGTTTATGCGTCTGACTTCTATTATCCATTACTATGTTTGTAAATTTTATCCATCTTGTTACATGTGACATTTGTTTATTCTTTCCTACCGCTGTGAAGAATTATTTTTAAGTATATCATTATTATCCATTCTCCTTTGGTATGCAACTGGATTGTTTCCAGTTTTTAGCTATTACAAATAAAACTCCTGTGAACATCTTTTGCATGGATTTTTGTGGACTTATGCCCTTATTTCTTCTGGGTATATAATTTGGAGTAGAACTGCTGATCATAGGCTGAACACTGAAACAACTAAATTTCCAAAGTGCTTGTACCATTTTGCTTTCCTATGAGCAATGTATGAAAATACCAGTTTCTCCTCATTCTCATCAATATTTGGTATTTGTCTTTTTTTATTAACATATAATGTATTATTTGTTTCAGGGTACAGGTCTGTGATTCATCAGTCTTACACAATTCACACAGCACTCATCATAGAACATATCCTCCCCAATGTCCATCACCCAGCCACCCCATCCCTCCCACCCTCCAATCAAGAAATGGGCAGAACACATGAACAGACATTTCTGCAAAGAAGGTATTGTCTTGTTTTAAATTTGTGTTATTCTGATGCATGTACAGTAATATCTCATTGTGGTCTTAATTTGCATTTCTCAAATGATTAATGATTTCCAGCAATTTTTTTAAAATTATTTCAATATCCTTTTGTGAAGTATCTGTTCTAGTCTTTTCCCTATTAAAAATGGATTGTTTGTTTGCCTATATTATATTTAGTCACATATTGTATCCATATATATGTGCATATGTACATATTTGTGTGTATATCTAAGCATATATAGGTGTATGTGTATATATGTATGTATATGAACCTTTTGCTACATATATATAATGTGAATATCCTCGCCAAGTCTAATTTTTTAAAACGTTTTTCAGTCATATCATTTGGTGAGCATGATTTTTTTTAAGTATGTCAAATTTTCCAGCATCATTCACTGAAAAGACCATTCTACACACATTAGATCATACTGTTGCCTAGGTCATAAATCAAGTGTGCAGATATGTGTACGTGTGTGTTCCTGGACTCTATTCTTTCTCATTGATCTATTTATCTAACCTTATGCCAGTCCCATTTTTCCTTAACTTCTATAGCTCTATAGTAACTCAATTTCTGGTTAGGTAAGTTCTCCCAACTTAGTTCTTCATTTTGCTTTAGTGGCACATATAAGAATGTTCATGGAAGCATTTTTTTTATTTTTAAAAGTTTATTTGAGCAGAAGTTAATTCCAGTCAGGTAGCACTAAACTAGAAGTGCTTAGGAATGCTCCACCACAAGGAACCAGGGATAAGACTTTTATAGAGAAGATGTAGAAGCGAAGCAAGGAAATTATTTGGGTATAGCTTAAGCAGTTGCCTTATTTGGGAAAGCCTAGTTGCCTGTTTGTGATTGGTTGTACTCAGGTTTCGATTTCTTTGTCATTTACAGGCTTAAGACTTGGTTTGCTTACTTGGGCTACTAAGGCATTAAGGCTACCTCAGTGTAATGGCATCTTTATTTATTACTAATTGCCACTAACAAGTAGCAGAAATGTCCATCGTCAGTAGAATTTATATACTTAATTGTATATGCACATAGTGAAATTCTGTACAACAATGAAATTAATTTATATATGTAAAAAGATGGGTGAATCTCACAAAGCACTTTGTGAATATTAGACAAAAATATACATTTCATGATTCTTTTATAAAAATTTCAAAACAGCTATGAGTAATTGAATGCATTAGAAATCAGATTAACAGTTATTTTATGACAGGGTTGAGGGGAGATAGTGACTTGTAGCCAACTTGGGGGCAGAAGTTTTCCAAGGAGTTGGTAGTATTCTACTTCTTCATCTGAATGTTAGTTAGAATTGTGAATTTACCCTGTTGAATTCCATGCTAACTGTACACCTATGATTTATGTTGATTTCAGTAAATAATCTTCAGTTTGAAAAAAATAAGATTTTGTAAAATAAACAGAAATAGTAATTAAAAATTCATATTATGTTTCCATTAGAAATTATATAAGCAGTCCAAACTTTATGGAAATCATAACATTTCTATCTCATTCCCTTCTTAAATCATAACCTATTATTTGAGCAATCTTGTATTTTTTTTTTAACTTCAGCAGAGTTGAGAATGCATTATCCTGGTCTACTTCACAAAATGTTATAAAATTGTTTCTGGCTTCTGTTTGTTTGTATTCTGTTGCCTTACTAGCAATGTTCTGTTTTGAATGTCAACCAGAGTTGTGGAAAAGAATTCAGTGATATAAAGGAAAAAATATTAAGCCAGAGCTTTATGCTTCTCATTGACTTGCTAACTTCCAGAACTGTTTGTTCTCAATATAATTCTTTATTTTTTCCCTGGTTTGTCAGGCTTCTAGACAAAAGCACTCTAAAATTCAACAAAAATCACATGGAACAACAACAACAAAATGAGTTGTTCCACATTATTTAATAACCAGTACATCACACATCTTACAGTAATCTAAAATTTTCCGTTTTTTTTTTTTTTCCCAGGAAAATAAAAACAAAAAATCCTTAGCTATCTTTTAAAACGATTTTTTGGGCACCTGGGTGGCTCAGTTGGTTGAGCATCTGACTTTTGATTTCGGCTAAGGTCATGATCTCAGGGTCATGAGATTGAGCCCCATGTCAAGCTTTGTGCTCAGTGCAGAGTCTGCTTGTCCCTCTCTCTCTGCTCTGACACCCCCTTCTCTAAATGAGGAAATAAAATCTTTAAGGAAAAATAAAATGATTTTTTCTACTCTTGCCATTATTTCATTGTATCTCCAAGAAAAAAAAAAAAGGAATTCACAAAGCATTTTGTAAAACTGATGGCTGAACTGCTGAAAGGGTTAGTTAACTAGAGAGAATTTAGGTTAGTGGCCAATGTAAAAAAATTTACATTTTTGGTAAATGTTTTAGGTAATGCAATTGTGAAATCAATATATTTGTAATTCCCAAAGCCAGGTTCAAATTCTAAATATCGCTAATAAATTAGAGAAGTAAGTCTACTTCATACAAATCAAATTTCACCAAGAACTGTTCAGGGTATACAATAGCCAAGTACTATCTAATGCTTTGTTGATAGAAATGCAACTGAACTGGCATAGGCATTGCAGAATATTACAGATGTGAAGTGACTCAGTACTGGCATATAAAGAAAAAGTGGTAGCTTATTTAGGCCTCTTATGTATACGATAATGTAAGGATTAGTTTAAATTATTTTGTGTAAACATTCCTATAACCCTACCTGTCCATTGAAATATAGTATATATTATATATTTGGCACTATTTCTCGGGGGCTTCAAACAGGGGCAAGCTTAAAGCAATTATGTTGTGATTATTTATAGAGTTAGTCCATCAATTAGCATTAAGTTTAACTTAACAGCAAACAAAAAACAAATGAGGGTTATGAAAAACAGGTGACTTCTCAGCAGTCATAAAGGTAATTAAGTACATAACCAGGATCTGACTACGTATTTGTCTGAATTCAAATCCCTTCTACATCATATTTATTTGCCTTAATGAGGATATCAATGGCCACTGTTATTATCTGAGTTATGTGAAGAGATGAAGAGGGAGAAGTTATAATTCCTTTTATGTAGTTCTCTCTCAAGAAAGGTTAAATAAATCTATGATAATTTTGTACAATTGTATAAACGATTTTTTAATCATCTGAAAAACTTCAAGAGATGGCTCTACTCTTACTGACCTGTTAAGAGATCTTTATATATTTGGATACCTAGATATATCATTGAAAATGTTTTCTCCCCATTTGTAAATTATCTTTTCACTTTCACTGTGGTTGTCATTTGAAGAACAAAAGATTGTAATTTTATGATGTCCAGTTTGTCAGATTTTTCTTCCATTGCTTGTGTTTTAATGTCACATGTAAGAAATCATGACCTAACCCAAGGACATGAAGATCTGTTTCTTTTTTTCTTTTAAGTGTTTAATAGTTTTACAAACTAAGGGTTGCTGGAGTGGAGTGGGGTGGGAAGGATGGGGTGGCTGGGTGATGGACACTGGGGAGGGTATGTGCTATGGTGAGTGCTGTGAATTGTGTAAGACTGTTGAATCACAGACCTGTACCTCTGAAACAAATAATACATTATATGTTAACAATAGAAGAGAAAGAAAGAAAGAGAAAGAAAGAAAGAAAGAAAGAAAGAAAGAAAGAAAGAAAGAAAGAAAGAAAGAAAGAAAGAAAGAAAGAAAGAAAAAAGAAAGAAAGAAAAAAGAAAGAAAGAAAGAAAGAAAGAAAGAAAGAAAGAAAGAAAGAAAGAAAGAAAGAAAGAAAGAAAGAAAAAAAGAATAGATGATAGATAGATAGATAGACAGATAATTTCGCCTATAAAGAAAAGAGTTTAAGAGTTTTAGCTCTTACATTTAGGTCTATCATGCATTTTGTCTTAACTTCTGTATATGGTGTTTGGTAGGTATCCAGATTCATATTTTGCATGTGTATACTCAGCTGCCCAAACACTGTTTGTTATAAAAACTATGTTTCCCAATCGAATTATCTTGGTACCTCTGTGAAAAATCACTTGAACATAAATGTAAGAATTTATTTCTGAATGCTTAATTCTATTCCTAGTTTGTTACCGTTTTTATCATAGGTAGGTATTGGATTTTTCTGTGTCTATTGAGATAATCGTGTGTTTTTTTGTCTTTCACTCCAAGCTAAATATTATAACTTAAGACTCTATACAGTCGCTTTTACTTCTGATTTTTTATAGTCAAGTACTGGGGGTATGAATGTGAGCAAAAGTCATATTCCTTCAGGCTAGATGAGATGCTTGGGTGAGGTAGGCAGAAAAACAGCTCCAAAAGCATTCATGTCCTAATCACTGACACCTATAAGTATATTACTTTAGTCATGGCAAAAGGGACTTTGCAGGTATTTTTATCAAGGACGTTGAATTGAGGAGACTGGCCTAGATTAGTAAGTGGGCCCAAAGCAATTACAGAGTCCTTTTCAGAAATTTTTATACAAAAAAACTATAGAAGAGTTTCTTGAAGGTCCTTAGATTAGAAGATGCTACAGTTCTGTCTTTGAAGATGGAGGAAGTAGGCCGAGCCAGGAAATGTAGGTGGTTTCTAGATGCTGGAAAGGGCAAGGGGATTAAATTCTGCCCCCCCACCTGTCTCCAGATGGAATGGAGCTCTGACATTGATTTAGCCCAGAAAAACTCATTTTGTACTACAAACCTCAAATCTGTAAGATAACAAATATGTGTTCTTTTAAGCCCCGCAGTTTGTGGCAATTCCTTGTAACAGCAATAGGAAACTAATACAATAGAGAAGATAATATTAAAAATGCGATGCTTAAGACCTAGTTTGGGTTACTCAGCTTAAATGGACAAGCTTGTGAAAATACTTTGTCACAATTTTTAAGCCTTTTGGACCTTCTTTATTGAAACTGTGGTGGTTTCTACAGTCAATGTGAAATCCTTATAATACTTCTGTATGCTACTGAGTCTGCACACATAGGCAGTTTTACATGCATTCTTTAATGTAGAGATAGAGAAAGAAAGACATAGAAAGGTGGAGAGACAAAGAGAGAGAGAGCTCTTAGAGGCGTATATATTTTACCTAACTTGTTTTTTATAACTCCAATTTTCAAATTAGTGCACTTTAAAATTCTGGTGGCTTGTTGTTCTTGTTTTAGCTTTGTTTTGACAAAGCAAGATATTATTCTACTATGGAATAAAAACATTTGACATCTTCAAATGGTAACCAATTTGACTGATCCATGAGTTTAGGGAGAACTAAGATGTATGGCTAGGCGCTACTTTGATTCACTTAGAAACTCCTATCTATAAAATGCATTCATTCCACTGCTATGCACGAAAAGGGCCTCCTACTGACAGAGGAGGTCTGAAGCTTGTCCAGGGCTGCTTGTGACTACCTAATTCAAACCCAATTTTGGCATCACTGAGGCTTTTTTGTCATAAATCTAAAGCACCATTTTCTAACTGGCTTACTCGATAAGAATAATGTTATTTTGATTTCCATCTGTCTGACAGAGACACTTGTCTCTCTCAACTTGTTACAAATGTAAGCCTCCCCGGAAAAAAAAAAGTATAATTTCATGAATCATAAAACCCCAACAAAAATTAGAGGAATTTTTAAAGACAAAATCACTAGTTGGTAAACAAGAGTATTAGACATGTTTGTCATGTGACACTAGCATTTTATCTGACATGAGTACTCTAAAAATGGCCAATACACAGATAAACAGACACTGTGTGCTGAACCAAGCCAAAATGAATGTCCTGTTATATCAATAGAATTATTATTATGCAATATGTACATCCTACTGGTTAATGCAATAAGAATCAATTCCAAAGGAATCAGTAAGATTTGCCACCTCACTTCATTCAGTTTTCTCCTGAGTTCACAAGAAGGCTGTCCCAAGCTCATAAACTCACAGCCTTCTAGTTTTGTCCTCTGTAATGCTGCAATCACTACACACATCTGAATGAACATTAAGCACTTGAAAATTTGCATTGGATACGCAGCCTTCTGAGATGCATCTAATGTGCACATTCAAATTAACTCTGCTATCACACCTGGGCCTACTGTCCATGGCTATAAGCGCATTTTCAAGGGGGATTTGAAAGGCAATTCATTAATTTAGTGTCATTCTCCAAAATCAACACAATAAAAACATACAAAGGAGTGGCAGATTTGATGACTAATTCAGCCTAGAACTAGAACATCTGCCACAGAGCTAAGCTGGGTTTGTTTTGGCTTTTGTTTTGAAACATTATTTTTAAAGCCCCAATCTGTTTAATTTGAAGAGGTTTGGGAGCAGGGAAAGACGACTGAATATCAGAGTCCTGCAAACTTAGGTTTGTAGCACCATCAACAACAAAAGCCTTAGAATTTAAATTACAAGACCAACAAAATTCAAATCTTGGTTCTATCACCTTTATAGTTATTTGTCCTTGGGGAAGTTAATTAACTGCTTTCATTATCAGTTTTCTCATCTATAAACTGGGGTATAATAATTTTACCTCACAAATTTTTCAGGAGATTTCAAGGATAAAATGTTTATGAAGAACTTATCACTAGTTCTGGCCTGTAAATGGCAATCAGTAACTATTATTTGAATCTGAATCTAAAGAGAGTTGGAAAGGCACATCTACACATTTAAGCTTACAGAGACTGAACTTGCATATTGCCTAGATAAATAAGATTTCACATATAACTGCCAGTCATAATTTCTGCATTTACCTGCTCTAAAAGCATAATAAAAATTCCAGGTAGGCACTCCTTAAGACACTGGGAAAAGCACTAAGTAAGTTTTATTCAGTTCTATCAAACCCACACTAAATAAACATTCACTCTAAGTGAAAAGAACGATTTTCAAGGTAGGATCTCAGCCCTTCTTTCCGTAACACTGCCTCCTTCAATTCCCTCCATTACCAAGATTCTGTAGGCAAATTTGCCAAAGAGTGTGAATGAGATACTTAGTGTAATTGTCACTGGGTGTTAGTAAATGCAGCAAAATTAATAGAATTGTTAACAGTGAGTTGCAAAACTTTACCTATACCCTAACTTTATGTGCTGAGAAAGTATTCATTTTTGATCTTACTTTGTTTACTCATTACTGCCTCATAGAATTCACTCATGCTCTCATGTGAAAAAACATTAACTTTATTTAGCTATAAACCATATACTTATCTTGTGTAATAATGTAAATCATCTCCTTAAGTGATGTTCAATCTCATTTTAATAAAAATAAAATCAGAATTTCAGAATGTGTTTCAACCCTATGGGCCCTGGGGCAGGGGGTGTGGGGGAGAGGGGCAGAGACAGGGCGAAGATGGGATAGCACTAGTGCGAAGATGTCATCCGTTGGTTTAGGCCTTGTCCTCAGAACCCTCTGGTCCCTGTCTCTTCACTCTTCTTCCTGCTGGAAGCTGAGTTTGGTATAGAGAGTGAATTAATCTTTCTCTTGGATTGGACAGAACTCATTAGCACTCTCAAACTGATTCAAATACCTTTTGACGCTACATAGCTACCAGCCCCAAGGTTCCTCTAAAGAGGAAAAAACAGGCCAGCAGTCCCCCCGCAGGGTCTATTTGTTGGAGAGAGAAAAATGGCTATCTTGCCTTGCCACTGTAGACTTCAGAGTAAGTGTGCTACCTTTCAACTCAGCATCGAGTCATGCCAACTGCTACATTAAAACGAAGTGCCTTGAATGAGAGAAAAAACTCTCTACTTCCATCTTCTTAGGTTGGCCACCACCAAGATGAATAGGTATAGCCCTATGGAGAGTCTAGGTATCTGGGGCGCCTGGGTGGCTCAGTCGGTTAAGCATTGCCTTCGGCTCAGGTCATGATTTCAGGGTCCTGCACCAAGCCCCGAATCAGGCTCCCTGCTCTGCGGAGAGCTTGCTTCTCTCCTTTCCCTCTGCCACCCCTCCCCCCTCACTCATGCTTGCTCTCAAATCTTTTTTAAAAAATGTCTTATGTTTCCAAGACATAAAAGAAAATGGTGTTTCTGTTTTACAGCATTCCTACCCTCAAAAGGAGGACCAAATGTGAGGTTTTGTAACATTTAGATGTTTCAAAAACCAAGTGGCTTGGCTGGCTGGCTCTGAGTGGCAATGCAAATGCAATTTATATTGCTTTTGGTCTCCCTATCAACTATATGCGTATGCGTGCTCGTGTATGTGTGTCTGACACCCACCATCTCCACTCTGGACAACCCTGTGCAATGTTGAAATACCTGTTTTACTTGTGGACACTAATAACACAGAGGGAGTATCTGAAGTTCTACAGGACTTCCTAGCTTCCTGGAAGCAGGTAGGAATTCCCAGGAAGAGAGTGTAATAAATAAAAGCCTGAGAACAGAATATCTAGAAAGGCTTATTCCGTGTAGGTAAAGATGAAATATTTCTATTGCCTGCTATTTCTTCAATTCCTACACTCTGCCTTTGAACTCTATTAAATGATTTTGCAATTGGAAATGCCTACTTTTGTTCTTTAAGTCCCAGAGCTTTATACCTCCTTTATGAGAGAGATGTCTTCACATTCTATTTCACTTTATACCCATGCTTTGCCACTTTGAAATAAAAATGAGGTTTCTGTTCCTTATTCTTCTTAGCTCCCTTGTAATAAGTCCTTCATATCATTAGATATGGAATTAGATAATTTCCACATAACATTTCTGGATTTTGCAAAATAAATTTTTAGTTCTGACACCACAACAGTAAGGAAAATCAGTGTCTGACTCCACATTTCACAATTTTTTATTTCTTCTTGCTCACCATTCCTGTTATTTTTACTGAATTACATGCCTCTGCTTCAAATATATTCTTGATCAAATCTCTTCTTGTTCTTTGGAACTCCCTTTGGAGGAAAAAAGAGAGAATAGCCTTTGCTGTAGCTTAGTTCACCAAGATGTACACCTATGCCCTTGTATGAACTACCAGTAAAAAACAAATATTCCAAAAGGTGGGAAAATAATTTTTTAAAATTATATTTGAGGGGCGCCTGAGTGGCTAAGTGGGTTAAGCATTTGCCTTCGGCTCAGGTCATGATCCTGGGGGTCCTGGGATCAAGCCCTACATCGGGTTCCCTGCTCAGTAGAGAGCTTGCCTCTCCCTCTCCCTCTGCCACAACCCCTGCTTGCATTCTTACTCTAACAAATAAAATCTTTAAAAAAATTATATTTGAAAATAAAAGTCAATTGACACTTTGAGACTCCAAATTATTTTACAGTTGAGTGTATGTGTATGTGCTTATGTTTGAGTCTATTCTAGAATGAGGAAATCCATCATTACAGTGGTTAAGGCTGTTAAATTTCTAATCTGGTTCTTATTGAGAATTTGAGCCCCTCAACTTCTTCTACCACTCCAATTTCATTGTTGTCTATTTTACATATTGATCTTGCACATAAATTTTTCTAGGAAAAGTATTCTTATGCCTAGAAACAAAAGCTTGATACAATTACTTGTTTTAATAAAAGTTGATAAAACTACCCTTCGTGTGGTGCCATTGCCCTTCTAACAGAATTTTAGGGTACTTGCATCGATTTCAACTAATACATTTGACATACTTTTGACTTAACAAAAGTCAAAAGTCAAGGATGATGGAACCATCATCCTTCTGGTTTCATTCATAAATAAATATTCATCTAGACATCTATCTCTTTGGATTAAATATAATCATAAATCTAAACTTTTCTCCCCTTTGATAACTCAATCTTGCAATAAATCTTCTAAGTCATATATGATGTATCTTAGGGTCAATCATTTTATTTGTACTAAACAAAATTGCCTGCCTCTTAGGACTGTTCTATAGCTTCCGACCTAGGAAGAGTTTTAAATCTAGCTCCATGCTTTATATCTCATTCTTCTGTTTTTAGTAGTCCAACTCATTTTAACATTTTTTTTCTTTTATTTTCATTTCTACCTAAGTTCCTAGGTTGTCATTTTAGTCAACTTCCAAAATGGTCTTAAATTGAATTTTCCAATGTTAGGATTGTTTTATGTGGTACATGCCCCTCATGATTGCCACATTTACTAAAAAACATTTTTTTTTAGTATAATTAAGTTCCAAATAGTATTTACTTGAAATTCAAATTTAACAGTGTTGGTATTATATATGGCAACCCTATCTTTTTCAGATCTCTGAAAATTTCCAAATTTGACCCTCCTTCTTAGGCTCTATATTGTCACTTCCATATGTATTAATTATGCTACTTTTATAGGGTTCCTCCATTAAATAATCTTCATGATATAGGGATAGCCCCCCCCCCAAAAAGAGGAAGAGACAGACAACAGAATATAGATAGGAGGGAATGCAAGATACTTATAAGAAATCTATACGAAGCAAGTCCACATGGATAAGTAGTATGTAAGAAAACCATGCGGAAATTATAACTGAAAAATTTCCTAAAAGATAGAAACAATATATAATTAAGTAAGAAGGGGGGGTTGTCGTTGTTCAAAGCTGCCACATTCTGAAGGAACTTTTCAAGATAGCTAGACCAGGTCACATAGCTGCTTGAGGTTGAGTGAATAGGATTCAAAACCACATCCATCAGATTTCAGGGCCCAAACTCTTAATTAATGTGAAGCCACATAAAGGGCCCTGTTCTTTGATGACTTATGTCCATGCATGATCAAAGGTCATTGTATCTGCCCCTCACTAAGTACTACTTTTTCTCCTTTTCTTTTTGGAGTCTATTTTCCTAAAGATATTTTCATGTATTTCTTAGTAATATTTATGAACATTGTATTGATTAAACTAAGCAATACGTGCTTGGTCATTTTTGCAAATACTTCAGTTTTTCCAGGTTTCTTGCTTGATTACATTTGATTATATTAAGGTGTTCTTTTTTAATGTACATATGTTCAATAGATTTTTTAAAATGATTTTTAAACTTTCTTTTATGCCTCCAAGATACTCTAGACAAAATATAAGCTCATCCAGATTTTTTTTATTTTCTTAGTTAACTATTTAATATGTCAGGAATTTATCTTGGCCTTTGGTATGAAGAAACAGAGTATTTTCACTGTCTCCAGTAACCAATCATGATTCTTCACTGTTAATTTAAGTAAAGGACTCGTTTCCACTAAATGTGTTCACAGTTCTGCATTGTACTTATATCACTTTTTGAACAGTAGACGAGTATACAGCTTGTACTAGGACTAATAATATCCCACAGCTCTTGGTTTTACTGTTAAATGTTATAGCTATAAATATCCTCCAGCAAGCATGGTCCCTTTTTCCTCTGTCATTATTCTTAATCCTTTCATTTGAATGTGCTTCCATAAAATATGTAATACCTATGATTTTAAATACAGTACTCCAAATGTTGATATCCTGTGGACTATCCCTGTTGATGAGCATTACACCATATTGGTTAAGATTAAAATATACTGGAGTCAGAAGGCCTCACTTTGAATCCAGGCTCTTCCATTTACTACCGGCATGACTTTATATAAGCTAGTAAGCAATCTAGATCTGAATGTCTTCATATACACATAACACAGAGATAATAATAGTTTTCTATTAGGTCTTTGTGAGAATTAAATGGTGTATTACAAGGTGGAAAAAGCATGAAGCAGAGGGTGGAGGGAATGGTAAATGTTCATAATAAGTCTGTAGAACATAGTTCTTAAGAAAACAGGTTTAAATTTAGAGTCATGTGGATTTGAAAGCACGGTTCTCTCATTTACTGCCTTGTAGGACTTTTAAAAAGTTCCTTATTTCACAACATGAATATAGTTTTGTCAAGCTCATAATGTAGTAATTTTGGAACGTGAGGTAGTAGTTAAGTGTGGGCTTTGGGACTAGACAATTTCTGTTCATGTTGTAGATGTAACGCTTGCAAGCTCTGTGATCTGGAAAGCCTTACCTTGGCTTGCTGCTCTATGAAGTGGGGGTTAACAACTGTGCCTGCCTTCTAGGTTGTTATGAGCCTATAATAAGTTAACATGTGTTCACCACCTAGAAAAGCACTTAACAGGTAAGAGGTGCTCAGTACAGTATTGCTATCATTAGTAAATTCTGCTCTTGAAGGATCCTTGATACTGACATTTTCTCATTTCCTAGCAGCAGCATATTTCTTTTTTCTTTAGTGATTTTGTCTAACATTTTGTATATATTTATCTTATTTTCTTTTTTGCCTTATATTATATGATTTTCTTTAAGATTTTATTTATTTGAGGGAGAGACAGAGAGAGCACAAGCAGGGGGAGGGACAGAGGAGAGGGAGAAGGACAAGCAGACTCCCTGCCAAGCAGGGAGCCCAATGCAGGGCTGAATCCCAGGATCCTCAGATCATGACCTAAGCTGAAGTCAGATACTTAACGGACTGAGCCACCCAGGCACCCCTGTATGATTTTCATCTCTTGATCTTATTCTACTCTAATCCTTTTCACAATAATGTTTCTAATTCTTCTTCCTTTTATATATCTCATTCCACATTCACTTCTCACAGACTCATTGAGGAAACCGTCTTTACACAGAGAACCCATTTAATTGAGGAGGAAAAGTGGTTATAGATAATAAGTAGCACACTGCAAATCATTGCCTACCTTTCAGATGAACAGTATTAAGAATCAAGTATTTTTTCCAATTACAAAGAATCTAGGTTAAATACCTCTATTCACAATATGATTGTCTAAATAGTTTAATGTGATGATTACAGACTACATTTATTATATATTTTCATGGCTTACTCTAACCAAATATGATTATTATAGTATAGATATTATTTTCAAATTGGGGTTCATGACTCATTAGTGGATCATGAAATCAATTTAGTGGGTTAAGACTTTCATTAATAAATAGGATTGAATAAGGCAGAATAAAATGTAATTGACTAGAACAGAATAGAGCAAATTACCATTATGCATTGGTAAGGGGATGCATTTCTTTATGAACATTTTTTAATTCCAGGTTTTTATATGAATGAGTATATATGTGTTGTGCTGAGTATCAATGAAATGCATTACTTACTGGAAGACATCCAAAAACTTTGGGAGACACTGGGATAAATGTTGTTAGCTCTGTAAAAATAATAGCTCCGCAACACAATATTTTTGCATTATATCAATTAGTGTTGAAAACAAAGAGGTTGATACTAACAGTTCAGCAAGTCACAGACTGTTCTGCTTTAAGTATATGTAATCATTCTTTTCCAGCTAACTATGATCTCTATGTGTATCATAAAGACTTTTTGATATTCCAATAGCAAATGGATTAATTCCAAGCTGGCTTCTTGTCACCACTTACTAGGACAAAATCTTCCCTACTTCTGTCAGTCATTCTGTGCCAGTCTTATTTGATATTGTTTATATCCTTAACATGATCCAAACAATATGAATTTGATTAATTTCATGGTTCAAACACCTGCATTCTGAATTAAAATTCTGGGTAGAAATAGGACAGCGTGTGGGTGGCAATCCTTATATCAGACGAATTAGATTTTAAATGAAAGACTAATAAGAGATGAGGAAGGGACACTATATCCTACTGAAAGGGTCTATCCAGCAAGAAGATCTAACAATTGTAAATTTCTATGCCCCAAACATGGGAGCAGCCAATTATATAAGCCAATTAATAACAAAAGCAAAAAAAAAAAAAAAAAAAAAACATTGACAAAAATACAATAATAGTAGAGGACTTTAACACCGCCCTCACTGAAATGGACAGATCATCTAAGCAAAAGATCAACGAGGAAATAAAAGCTTTAAATGACACACTAGACCAATGGACTTCACAGATATATTCAGAACATTCCATCCCAAAGCAACAGAAGGCACATTCTTCTCTAGTGCCCATGGAACAGTCTCCAGAATAGATCACATCCTAGGTCACAAATCAGGTCTCAACCAGTACCAAAAGACTGGGATCATTCCCTGCATATTTTGGACCACAAGACTTTGAAACTAGAAATCAATCACAAGAGGAGAGTCAGAAAGAACTCAAATACATGGAGGCTAAAGAGCATCCTACTAAAGAATGAATAGTTCAACCAGGAAATTAAAGAAGAAATAAAAAAATTCATGGAAACCAATGAAAATGAAAACACAACTGTTCAAAATCTTTGGGATGCAGCAAAGGCAGTCCTAAAAGTATATAGCAATATAAGCCTTTTTCAAGAAACAAGAAAGGTCTCAAATACACACCTAACCCTACACCTAAAGGAGCTGGAGAAAGAACAGCAAATAAAGTCTAAACCCAGCAGGAGAAGAGAAATAATAAAGATCAGAGCAGAAATCAATGAAATAGAAACCAAAAAAAACAGTAGAACAGATCAACAAAACTAGGAGTTGGTTCTTTGAAAGAATTAATAAGATTGATAAAATCCTGGCCAGACTTATCAAAAAGAAAAGTGATGAAAATAAGTAAAATCATAAATGAAAGAGAGGAGCTCACAACTAACACCAAAGAAATACAAACAATTATAAGAACATATTATGAGCAACTACATGCCAGCATATTGGATAATCTGGAAGAAATGGATGCATTCCTAGAGATGTATAAACTACCAAAACTGAACCAGGAAGAAATAAAAAACCTGAACAGATCCATAGCCAGCAAGGAAATTGAAGCAGCAATCAAAAATCTCCCAACAATCAAGAGCCCAGAGCGAGATGGCTTTACAGGGGAATCCTACCAAACATTTCAAGAAGAATTAATACCTATTCTGAAACTGTTCAAAAAAATAGAAATGGAAGGAAAACTTCCAAACTCATTTTATGAGGCCACCATTACCTTGATCCCAAAACCAGAAAAAGACCCCATCAAAAAGGAGAATTACAGACCAATACCCTGATGAACATGGATGCAAAAATTCTCACCAAAATACTAGCCAATATGTCCAACAGTACATTAAAAGGATTATTCACCACGACCAAGTGGGATTTATTCCTGGGCTGCAAGGTTGGTTCAACATCCAAAAATCAATCAATGTGATACAATACATTAGTAAAAGAAAGATTTTGGGGTGAATCATATGATCCTGTCAATAGATGCAGAAAAAGCATTTGACAAAGTACAGCATTTTTTTTTTTATCAAAACTCTTCACAGTGTACGGATAAAGGATACATACCTCAATATCATAAAAACCATCATTGAAAAACCCACAGTGAATATCATTCGCAATGGGGAAAAACTAAGAGCTTTTCCCCTAAGGTCTGGAACACGGCAGGAATGTCCACTATCACCACTGGTTTGTCCCTAGCCACAGCAATCAGACAATAAAAAGAAATAAAAGGCATCCGAATCAGCAAAGAAGAAGTCAAACTCTCACTCTTTGTAGATGATATGATACTTTATGTGGAAAACCCAAAAGACTCCACCCCAAAACTGCTAGAACTCATACAGGAATTCAGTCAAGTGGCAGGATATAAAATCAATGCACAGAAATCAGTGGCATTCCTATACACCAACAACAAGACAGAAGAAAGAGAAATTAAGGAGCCAATCCCATTTACAATTGCACCCTAAACCATAAGATACCTAGGAACAAATTTAACCAAAGAGGCAAAGGATCTGTACTCAGAAAACTATAAAATACTCATGAAAGAAATTGAGGAAGACACAAAGAAATGGAAAAACGTTCCATGCTCATGGATTGGAAGAACAAATATTGTGAAGATGTCAATGCTACCTTGAGCAATCTACACATTTAATGCAATCCCTATCAAAAGACCATCCACTTTTTTCAAAGAATGCGACAAATAATCCTAAAATTTGTATGGAACCAGAAAAGACCCCGAATAGCCAGAGGAATGTTGAAAAAGAAAAGCAAAGCTGGCGGCATCACAATTCCGGACTTCAAGCTCTATTACAAAGGTGTAATCATCAAGACAGTATGGTACTGGCATAAAAATAGACACATAGATCAATGGAACAGAATAGAGAGCCCAGAAATGGACCCTCAACTCTATGGTCAACTAATCTTCAACAAAGCGGGAAAGAATGTCCAATGGAAAAAAGTCTCTTCAACAAATGGTGTTGGGAAAACTGGACAGCCACATGCAGAAGAATGAAACTGGACCATTTCCTTACACCACACACCAAGATAAACTCAAAATGGATGAAAGACCTCAATGTGAGACAGGAATCCATCAAAATCCTAGAGGAGAACACAGGCAGCAACCTCTTCAAACTTAGCCACAGCTAACTTCTTCCTAGACACATTGCCAAAGTTAAGGGAAGCAAGGGCAAAAATGAACTATTAGGACTTCATCAAGATAAAAAGCTTTTGCACAGCAAAGGAAACTGTCAAGAAAACCAAAAGACAATCGACAGGTTGGGAGAAGATATTTGCAAATGACATATCAGATAAAGGGTTAGTATCCAAAATCTATAAAGAACTTACTACCAAAATCAACACCCAAAGAACAACGAATCCAATCAAGAAATGGGCAGAATCCAATCAAGAAATGTCTTCCAAAGTAGACATTCAAATGGCCAACAGACTGATGAAAAAATGCTCAACATCACTTGGCATCAGGGAAATCAAAATCAAAATCTCCTTGAGATACCACCTCACACCAGTCAGAATGGCTTAAATTAACATGTCAGGAAATGACAGATGTTGGAAAGGATGTGGAGAAAGGAGAACCCTCCTACACTGTTGGTGGGAATGAAAGCTGGTACAGCCACTCTGGAAAACAGTATGGAGGTTCCTCAAAAAGTTGAAAATAGAGCTACCCTACGACCCCAGCAATTGCTCTACTGAGTATTTATCTCAAAGATAGAAATGCAGTAATCCGAAGGGGTACATGTACCCGGATGTTTATAGCAGCAATGTCCACAATAGCCAAACTATAGAAAGAACCAAGATGTCCATCAACAGGTGAATGGATAAAGATGTGATGTATGTGCGTGTGTGTGTAATATATATATATATATATATATATACACACACACACACACACATATATATATTTACACATATAAACAGTGGAATATTATGCAGCCATCAAAAAACCCCCCAAATCTTGCCATTTGCAACAATGTGGTTGGAACTAGAGGGTATTATGCTAAGCAAAATAAGTCAATTAGAGAAAGACAAGTATCATATGATCTCACTGATATGAGAAATTCTTAATCTCAGGAAATAAACTGAGCATTGCTGGAGTGGTGGGGGGTGGGAGGCATGGGGTGGCTGGGTGATAGACATTGGTGATGGTATGTGCTATGGTGAGCACTGTGAATTGTGTAAGCCTGATGAATCACAGACCTGTACCTCTGAAACAAATAATACATATATGTTTAAAAAAAAAGAATACAGTAGGAAGGAAAAAATGAAGGGGGGGAATTCAGAGGGGGAGATGAACCTGAGAAACAATGGACTCTAAGAAACAAACTGAGGGTTTAGAGAGGAGCGTGGTGGGGTGATGGTTTAGCCCGGTGATGGGTATTAAGGAGGGCACATATTGAATGGAGCACTGGGTGTTATACGTAAACAATAAATCATGGAACACTACAACAAAAACTAATGATGTTATGTATGGTGACTAACATAACAATAAAATAAAATTTAAAAAAATGAAATAGAACAGCTTGTGATCATCTTCTCTTTGTTATCTGTTTCTCTGCTTACTTTAGTACAATAATAAGAGTGAGATCTATTCACTGACTTTTTTCATTTCTGCTTGTTGGTACTATGTGTTGATGACTAAATACAGACAAAATGAAAGAAAAAAAAACTACTGAAATTTTCTTTGGGTCTATTTCTACCTTCAGTGCTGTCAAGATTTCTTTTTTTATTTTGAAGTTCTGTTATTAGTTACAGATGCATTTGTGATTTTACATGTTTCTATTGAATCAAAACCTTTATAAAGTGCCCTTTTTATCCATGATAATACTCCGTATCTTGAAGTCTAATTTCTCTAATATTGATATTGCTCCACTAAGCTGTTTCATCATTACTATTAGCATGATATAAACTTTCCTACACTTTTACCTTCAACTTAAGCATGTCTTTATATTTAATAAATATCTCTTTCAGAGGGGCAATCCAACCTGTAGTTAGGTCTTTTTATTTTCCCCTTATCTATGATTATCTATGACTTTTAATTGAAATGTTAAGTTCATTCCATTTACCAGAGCTATTAATATCTTGTATTAAGCCTAAATACATACTCTTTGTGTGTTTTTCCCCTATTTCTTTTTTGTTCCTGTTTTTCTTTTCTTGCTTTATTTTGGATTATTCTAATATTTTTAGATGGATTTTATTCTATATATTGGACTTTTTACCAAGTGCATCTTTATTTTATTTTCATTTTAGTGGTTTCTGTAAGAATTATGAAATGTATCTTTAATTTATCCCAGGATACTTAAGGTTATTATCATCACTTTATATTCATAGTTTTAAAATATATGAACCTTACCAACAGTGTAATTACATACATCATCCCCCATGCATTGGCTATTATGTATTTTAGTTCTACAGACGATATAAACCCAAACTACTACAACAGCATTATTTTCTGTTTCAAACAGTAATGTTTTTACATTACCTAACACCACCAACAAAATAAGTTCTTTATATGTACCACTTATAGTCCTTTTTCAGTGCTCTTAATTCCTTCTTTTGAATTAGTTTTTCTCCAGGTATTTTGGTATAATTTACTTTCAATCTGATGAAGTTTCTCTTTTTTTAAGATTTTATTTATTTATTTGACAGAGAGCGAGAGAGCACAAGTAGGCAGAGCAGCAAATAGGGAGAGGGAGAAGCAGGCTCCCCGCTGAGCAGGGACCCCCCCGATGTGGGGCTCAATCCCAGGACCCTGGGTTCATGACCTTAGCCTAAGGCAGACGCTTAACCCACTGAGCCACCCAGGCGCCCTTCTGATTAAGTTTCTTATATCTGGTAGAGCAGTTTGCTAGCAACATATTTGCTTCACTTTTAGGTATTTGAAAATGTCTTAATTTCACCTGTATTTTTGATGGATATTTTTTGGATCTAGAATTTGGGAAAAATAGAAAACTTTTTTTTTTGGCCTCTGTAGTTTCTAGTAGTTTCCTGTATATGATTCATCTTCCCTCCCCCATGACCACCCACCCCATCTTCAAGATTTTTCTCTTCATCTTTTATTTTTAAAGGTCTATTCTGTCCCTAGATGCTTTTTCCTTTGTTTTTAATCTTCTTGAGATTCACTAAACCTCTTAGATTTTTAGGTTGATGTTTATCATCACATTTGGAAAATGCTTTCCATCATGATCTTTAAATTATTTTTTCTGATCCATTCTCTACCTCTGGGATTCTAATTACATGTTTGTGAGACCTCCTTATATTGTCTCACATTCCAGTGAGGTATTGTTTATTATCAATCCATCTCTTTTTGTCTCAATTTCAAATTGTATAGTTTCCAGCAATTAGACTCCAGGTTACTGACTCTCCATTTTGCCATCTCCAATCTGCTTTTAGGTCTGCCCAGTGAAGCCTCCCTCTTCTTACATATAACAAACCAAACTGGTCATGTGTATTTATGAAGTAGTGACGTGACAGTAAAATGTAATCATCAGTGTCATATGCTGTAACAGGATTTTCAGTCTCAGAATTATTGACAGTTCTGGCTCAATAACAAGAAGACCATCGTGGGCATTATAGAAAGTTCAAGGCCTACTTGGCCACTATGTACTAGATGCCTGTACCAACCCCTCCTTCGACTGTAACAGTCAAACATGTATCCATGCATTGCCAAATGTCCCCTTGGGAGAAAATCACCCTTGGTTGAGCACCACTACTTAATAATTTATTTCTATTCATAACTATATATTCATTAAGAAAAATTTAGATTTTTAAAACAAGAGAAATTAAATCCAATCATGGACTGAATCACAAAATTAGTCAAGGTATAAGGTTGAATTACACATTTAAAGAACTAACTTGACTTACAGAAGTCGGTCTTACAAGGTATTACTCTGAAATGACTTTTCATGTGTTCAGTATGGAGTTAGACAGTGCATAACTACATCCTTAAACAGCAATTGATTTCAAATATGTCAAATGCAAAAACACTGCTAACTATACATGGGCATTACATTCACAACTCTTTTCTTCATAATCTAGCTTTGAAAATTTAGTGCACAGGGAATGCTGGGATGTCCAAACTTAGCATATGACCTTCTGTAAACTGCTGTGCTTGCTGCCAAGCTGTGCATCTGTGGATATGCCCAGATGGCTTTATTGTAGCTATTTAAATTGGGGAATCTATAATAAGAAGTCATTGCTTATTTAACCTGCTTTTCCGGAACACTTAGCATACAAATTTGGTTAAAAATTCTAGGATTTTTGTCATCATGTATGCTTGTGTCTAGTGTGGGTCAGTGTGTGTATGCATGCACGCTTATGTGTTTGTGGAGATATACATTATACTAACCATCTCATAATTTGTTTTATTTTGTCAGTATAGATTTTAATTTGATTTTGTTGGCTGGAAAAGGACATTAACTGCTTTTTTTAAATTAAATACATTTCTGGTAACCAGAGTTTGTATGTGTAGGCACTTGATATATGTTTGTTGATGGTATGATAGTAATAATGAAAAGGAAAAAGAATAAGCTTTAAATGACATAAATTATGTGCCACTAGATAAGGCAAAGAAAAAGACAAATTATGGGTAAAAAGGGATATCGGCTTTCCTTGTGATTGTCCTTTTAGAACCAAACAAATACCCCATTTAAGAAAAAAGGTAAAGTGAACTTAAAGATAAATCAGTTTAATATAGTTATCTGTATTGTAATTTTCTAAAATGAGATAGTGTTCATAAATTAGACTGAGTGTATATGCATGAGTATATATGTATAAACAGGATACATTCAACCTTTCTGCTGTTTGACAGTCCTCTATCAAATAGTAATCAGAAAAGAGAAAGAGTTAATATGACAAACAATAAGTAAAAGTATATTTTCACTGACTAAATATAATCTGATAAAATAAACTCAAATACTATCCATATTAGTAATACATATTAAAATATATTTCATGATGAAAAGAACATTATTTTTTAGTGATTTTAAATATTTTTTCTCATGAGCTATATTCTATGACTGTATATGAATTGTGATAATTTATTAAAACATAGTGGTTTGCCAACCTATTTGATTTTTTTTTTTGGTGCCATTCTATTTGAAATAAATCAGAGGTTACAGAGGGGCAAAGGTGGCTAAATACTTTCAATTTGACATTTATTAATATTATATCAAATATAAGTCATATTCTATCAAAAAACATATTATCTCATTTGCTATTTAAGTTGATAACAGTAAAGAATACATGATGAGATTTAGTAGTATCTCCCAAATAATCATGGAATTAAGAGTAACACTGATTATATTTATAAGACACAGAATTTTAAGAATTGTCACTCCACAAAATATTAGAGATTTTGTCTTTCTACATTAAAGAGAATACCCCTTTCCCAAACATGACCAGCACTGGACTGAGTCTGAAAGGCTACTCTGGTATAGAAGTGGAAACAGTACTGAGATTAGATTCAAATATACTGGGTTCAAGTTTCATTTTTGTCATTTAACAGCTTAGTAATTATTTCAGTGAGAACCAAATTCACAAGAGAAACCACTTGAATATTTAAAAAAAGGGGTTTTGAATTTTGATATGCTGGCCAAATGGATGAAGAGAGAGAGGTGAGACTAAAAAGGAGAAAATAAGGTTTCTATGGATGAACTCCAGCAGAAAGTTAATAGAAACCCAAGACCAGACAGACAAAAGGAGGGAGAAAAGCTCCTGGAGTGCAGGGTCCACTTTACTCAGAAAATGTAGCAACTGACTGGTCCTATTCGATGGCAGTTGGAACGATATATTAGAGATACAGCAGGTAGGAAAAATGGAAGGAGAGAAGGGCGAGGAAAAGAGGGAGGAGGATAAATAACCTAGCTCTCCTCCTTTCTCTACACTGTCAATTCCTACTTCGGTACTGTTGTCTGATCACATCCAGAACCCAGGTAGCAGGGGAGTGTGGAAAGTGTAGCCTGAGGGTCAGCCTCTGCAATGTAGGAGAGAACAGACGACGGGCTCTGAGGGACAAGCACAGTCAGGTTTCCCTATCAGTAAAACAAGAAACAAGAGTTCCAATAACCATCTCAAAAGTTTACTGCCAGGATTAATTTAAAACAGTGTGTGGGCTTTGAAAAACATCGTGCTGGTGAGAGTTATTACTACTATTACTGGAAGGAATCTAGCAATTACAGAGCTAAGGGTTCCTCCTTTTGGCTACCTTATAACTTTGGATACCTTAACTGTTTCTGATCATCAATAAGACTACAAACTGGGGCTTAGCTTTTTGAGCTTAGAAAGCACAAGAGAAATCTCTAACAAGTTGAAACATTAAAGTTTGAAACGATTTGCATTCCTAAAATGAAAGGTTGAAGTTTCCATTTTTAGAAGGCAACATGAGGAGCTCTGTGGATCTACTTCCCAGAAAAACTGGTGACATTTTTTTTTTTTTTAATTAAGGTCTCTGGAAATAGTCCCAAGAGTATATAACAAATAAATATTTATTCAAGAAAATCTACTAAAATCCCTAAGAACAGCAAGAGTCTGCCATTTAAACCACAGCCCTTTCCCTCTCCTGGCCCTCCCAGCCCAGTATGATAGAAACTCTACCCCAGACAGGAGAAGCCAGGAACAAAACTCTACCCCCAGCTCCCGGTCAGGGATGGGGCATCAACATTTTACATTGTGTCTCCCAGTTACTTCTTAGACTAAATTCCTAATGGGTGTAGCCAGGAGGCTCCCTTATTCTGTGCAGCTCCCATTAGTGGAATTGAGGCACCAGCTTGAGTTCTGTGTACTAAGAGTATAGGACCTCTGTTCATCCTCCCTGTCCTATCTATAAAGTGGTGGTTACAGTCAGGACAGGAAAGCTGAGGACCAGAGGTTAAGGCTACCACCACTTCACTGAATACTCAGTTCCTAAAGCAGAGGTGGCACTCAGAGAGTTGTCTCTGCCCCCCAGTTCCAGAGCCACTACTTTGAAACATTGCCCAGATAGAGAATCCTGAAGCTCCTCCCAAAAGAAATAGCTTTTTGGAAATGAAGTGAAAAGTTAAGCATAAGGATGCCCTTAAAAACAATGGGAAGTGTGTGTGTTTTGTGGAGGGGAAGAGTTAGGAAGAGATTGGTAGTTTGATTGAAGATATAAGCAAAACCATAGGCTAGCTAGTTCATAAGAGAGAACCAGGAGAAGAGATAGCTACAGAGCATTCTGTTGGAGGCCAGAACAAATCTCAAACACTGACCTCAAAAACAATCACAGCAAATGAGCAAGATTTAAATTGGATCAGTCTGTGGAGCAATTTATGCCCAAGGGCATTGTTGAAGATGGAACAATCAACTGGAAATTAGTGGTGCTTATCTACTGTGTGGGGTCAGAAAGAGACAGAGAGCCTTGTTAAAACCATTGTTACCCCAGGTGACTGTGCATGTTGGGCTCCACCCCTGAGGAACAATTTCAGAGGCTTTACATGCTGGGGAGTGCACTACAATAATCCAGCCAGTCACTAAACAAACAAAAAAGCAAACAACAGTAACAAACCCTGGGTAGTAGGTAACTAGTACTTAGATCTACTACAATATATTTTCTAATATCTAGTTTCCAACAACAGATATTTATAGGGCAAGTAAAGAAATAGGAAATTTTGACATGGGACAAAATCAGGCAACAGAATCTGCCTGTAAGAGCAACCAGCAGTCAGATTTAACAAAGATTTTAAAGGAGTCATTATAAGTATTTTCAAAGAAATATAGGAAATTATGTTTAAAAATGTCAAGAAAGATATGACGAAGTCTCATCAAACAGAGAATATCAATAAAAAGATAGAAATTATTGAAAGAAAGAAAAAATGAACCAAATGGAAATACTGGAGTTCAAAGGTAAATAAGTAAAATAAAAAAAAATTTAACTAAAGGGGCTCAATAGATTTGAACTGACAGGAAAAGGAATTAATGAATTTGAAGAAAGATTGACAGAGATTATGCAATCTGAAGAAGAGAGGGAAAAAGAGGTTAAGAGAAATTAACAGATCCTCAGATAAATGTGGGATACTATTAAAAGCACTAACATATACTTACTGGGAGTCCCAGAAAGAGAGGTGAAGAGAAAGCATTCAAAGAAATAATGGCTGAAAACTTTAGAAGTTTGTTGGAAACCATCCATCTACACAGATAGTAAGAAGTATTGGTGAGTATGTAGAGAAATCGGAACTCTCATACACTCTGGTGGGAATGTAAATGGTACAGTCACTTTGTACAACAGTCTTGGATTTCCTCAAACTGTTAAATAGAGTTTATCGTTTGGCCCAGCAGTTTCAATCTTAGGTATAGACTCAAGAGAAATGAAAACAAATGTCCACACAAAAATCTGAACACTAATATTCAAAGCAGTATTATTCACAATATACAACCCAAATACCCACCAACTGGTGAGTGGATAAACAGAATGTGGTTTATCCATATAGAATATCATTTGGCCATAAAAAATGAAGTATCAATACATGCTGCAACATACATAAACTGTAAAAACATGCTAAGAGAAAGAAGCCAGCCACAAAACAAAACACACGTTATATGATTTTATATATATGAAATGCCCAGAAGAAGGAAATCTATAAGGACAGAAGTAGATTAGTGGTTACCTAGGGCTGGAGGGGTGATAGTTAAAGGGTGTAGTATTTGGATCTGGGGTAATGGAAATATTTCAAATTCGGTTGTGAAGATAGCAAGATAGCTCTATGAATATGCTAAATTCTAATACTAAACTAAAATACTAAATCAATACTAAAATATTGAATTATACATTTTGAATGGATGAATTATATGGTCTGTAAATTATATCTCAATAAAAGCCACAAAAACAAAAATTAGAATGGGTCATTGTTCTGTAATTCTTAGGGAACTGTAAACATAAAATAGAATACAGTTGCCACTATTATCACCTTGTCTTTTTTAAACATGAGTCACATTCAAAGAGCAGAAAAATATTGGCTACTTAGTATTTTTTTTAATTAAACATGTAAAATATATACTTTAATGCATTTCTCTGTTACTGATTTTTGTACTTCTTGGAACTAGACATTTTTGCACTAAAAATTCAAATAACTGAATTTGATGTTTCTAATTTTTGCAAACATGAAAAAAAATAGACACAATTTTGTGGTCATGTTGACTTTTAATTTTCATCCATTTCCCTGCCTTTGGGAATGTGGTTTTTGGGGGGTTTTTTCTTTTTTTTTTTTTTTTTTATCCTGCAGGGCAGTCTGAGTACCAAGAGGTAGCTTTAATTTGCATTTGCTGGCTTTCATATGCATGTGTTCTAACCTTAACATCTCTTAAATAGAGTTTATTTTGCAGAGAATCTGTTTATCTAGCATTAGTACGTGACAAAAACGGGAATGTAATAAGAATGCATAAATTGCAAATGCATAGTGCATAACTGAATATTTGAACATGTCTCAAAGCAATGGGGCAATTTGATCCTTATAATCCAGTTTCCTTTTTTTTTTCCCTGAGAGAAAAGGGCATGCTTATCTAGGATTTATTTCAACTGCAATTTTCACATGACAAAATTTACTTTTAAGTTTAAAATGATGTTGTTTCAGTCCCGGGTGTCTGAGTGTGATGAGAGTTGGAAAGGCAGACAGAACTACAAACGTCTAATCTTGGCATGGCATTTGCTTTCCATTTTCTTTAGTGTGCACTGGTGGGATATTACTGAATGTTAAAACCTTGGCAGAGTCACTAGTGTGTAGAGTCTATTTCTTTTGTGGAGAGGGAAGTAATTTTGAAGTACAACGAAGTTTATTTTCAATATTATTTCTGATTAGTTCTTAATTTTTATCATTAAATTTTCTTTTCTGCTGTATATAGCCTGAAGGGTACTGAATTTTCAGCCTACTAATCAGATATACTGGTAAATATACTACTTATCCTAGGTGAAGGATATGCATCTCTACTTTGTCTTTTGTGAATATATTGCACTCTTGTCAACAGTTAAAAAGAATGGCCCCAAAGTATGCATTACTCAACATTAACAACACTCCCTTCTCTTTCCCTATCTTCATAAACACTTCTGTTTCAAGGACTTAAGCTGAGTGTTATATTCTGTTTCTTACATGACCCATCTCACACTAATTCCTTATTTCAACTGTATTTTTCTCTCCTGCTTTTTAAAATCCTGAGGTAACCAAACATATAACAATACTTGCCAGTATTAAAAAAACAAAAAACAAAACTTGATTCTGCTCCTATTTTTAATTTGTCTAAATGGTCTCATTGTATAACCAGAAACTTAAGCTATTCCCTCTCTTCTGATTCTTCAGTTATATTTTCTTGAAATAACTCTGACTTACCCCTTTGAAATAACTCTCATAAGCTTTTCTGGATTTCCAACTATTCTATAAAATGCTTCAGAGAAGGAATATCATCACAGAAATCCTATTTCTACATATATGTATGGAGAGCTCAATATGTGCCAGGCATCTTCTAGGTACTTAGGATATATCAGTGAACAAAGCAAAAATCTCTGTCCCTGTAGAGCATTGTCCTTCTGGCAGGAACAGGTCTATAATCAACAAAATAAAGTAACAAATTAAATAGTATAGAAATCTACATTATGGGAAAAAAAGGAAAATACAGAAGAAGGGAATGACATTGAAAGGGGTATGGTGTGGTTTAGTATAAACAATAAATGTCAATATTATTTCCAAAACTTAGCTTAATGCTTTTCATATGTCTTATAAAATACATGAAAGTAGCATCAATAAATGACCTTCTATAAAAAGCTTCTTTGTGATATTTCCTCTCATTACCTGTTTTTCACTCAGTGTGTATCATGTGAATATGGACATAGACATCCATGCAGATCTAGGTATATAGATACAGACATAGATAATGATACAGATACAGATGTTTGAACTTCTTGACACATTATCAATTATCCCATCCGTATACAGTGATACACTTGTATGGACCCCATCCATTTTAGGAGAAGAATCATCTTTTAATCCCTCTATAGGACTGACTTAATGATAGGACTGAAGAAAGTAATGTGAGAGAACAGAGTAGAGAATTGTATAGTAAAGCTCTCAAGAGACAATAAAAAACAATCTGCAAGCCACAAAACTGGGAGATGAGGGAGAAGACCAACAGTTAGGATCCCAAGATAATTCTCTAAATTCTTCCAGGAGCATGTAACTACTCTCCAGTTAGTGTGCAAGTCTCCATAAGTAGAAATGCATTACATTTTTTTTTTTTTGTATCACTCAGTATCCACAACATAGTAGGCATTCAACAAATATTGTTTTTTTTTAAGATTTTATTTATTTATTTGAGAGAGAGAGAATGAGAGATAGAGAGCACAAGAGGGAAGAGGGTCAGAGGGAGAAGCAGACTCTCTGCTGAGCAGGGAGCCCGATGCAGGACTCGATCCCGGGACTCCAGGATCATGACCTGAGCTGAAGGCAGTCGCTTAACCAACTGAGCCACCCAGGCGCCCTCAACAAATATTGTTTATAAAGCTCTTTTGTCAGTTATGGGATCCAAAATGTAAAATAGATTTTGACTCTTTTAAGACATAGATAATCACTTATTATATCCCTATTATAATGAATAAAAAGTTAATATATATCAGAAGGAGCACATAAAGATCACCATGTTATGGGAACAGATACTCTAAGCAGGTGTAAAGACCTATTTCAAAACTGTCTTTGTTCAATTATACTTCACAAAATAAATGATTAATACTTTACAGTGATTATGATCAGCCCCAGCACATTATTAATATATTTTTCACAAATCTCAAGAAGGCATTTAGGTCCTTTAAGGAGGTGTAATAAAGCATTGTGGTTGAGCTCAGAAGCTATGGTTTCAAATAATTTATGTAATCATTGATTAGGATTTATGCTTCAAAAGGAATACACAGTAGTAACTGGATTATAGTTTATGTTCGAACGCTGGTTCCTTCAGTCATTTGTTGTATGAATTTAGACAAATTTTTATAATACAATGTATCTCTGTGACAGTTCTCTCATCTGTAAATTAGCCTAATAAGAATACTCCTTATAGGATTGGTGTGAGTTTCAAATAAATTAATACAAATGAAAACATTCAGAAGAGAGTGTGCCAATTTACACATTCTAAATTAATGCTTAATTAACTAGTAATAGAAAATGCTGGAACAATTATTTTACCTATAATTTCTGGCAAAGTGTTTACTTTTCCTCATGTTTTGGAAACAACACTTTTTTCCTAACTTCTATTATGAAATTTATACAAATGTTGATTATTTAAAGTTTGCCAGGGCCAGCATTACTCAGATACCAAAATCGGAAAAGGAGGCCAGAAGAAAATGACAGGCCAATATCTTTCACAAACATAGAGGCAAAAATTCTCAACAAAATATTAACAAGTTGAGTCCAATAATACACAAAAATGATCACACACCATGAACAAGTAGAATGTATTCCAGAAATGCAAAGATGGTTTACCATCTGCAAATCAATGTAATACACCACACCAACAAAATGAAGGATAAAAAAATCATATAATCATCTCAATAGTTGTAGAAACAGTGTTTGACAAAATTCAACATCCATTTACAATAAAAACTCTCAACATAGTGTGTTTAGAGGACATATACCTCATTATAATAAAGGCCACATATGACAAGCTACAGCTAACATCATACTGAATGGAGAATACCTGAAAGTTTTCCTTTAATATCAGGAAAAAGACAAAGATGCTCACTCTCACCACTTTTATTGAATGTAGCATTGTTAGTCCTTGCCAGAGAAATTAGGCAAGAAAAAGAAATAAAAGGCATACAAATCAGAAAGGAAAAAGTAAAACTGTCACTATTTGCAGAATACATATTATATACAGAAAGCCCTAAAATCTCCACCAAAAACCATTAGAAATCATCAACAACTTCAGTACAGTTGCAGGTTATAAAATATATTAAAATCTGCTTCATTTCTATTAACTAAAAACAAACTATCAGGAAAGAAATTAAGAAAACAACCACATTTACAATTGCATTAAAAAAAAGGGATAAACTTAACCAAAGAGGTGAAAGACCCATACAATGAAAACTATAAGACATTGCTGAAAGAAAATGGAAAAAGACACACATAAATGGAAAGATATTCCATGCTCATGGATTAGAAGAATATTGTTAGAATATTCATGCTACCCAAAGCAATCTACAGATTCAAGGCAATCTTTATCAAAATTCCAATAGAATTTTTACAGAAATAGAACAAACATTCCTAAAATTTGTATGAATCCACAAAGCAATTTTGGGAAAGAACAAAGCTGGAGGCATTATACTCCCTGATTTCAAACTATATGACAGTGTTACAGTAATCAAAACAGTATGGTATTGGCACAAAAAAATGATGCCTAGATAAATGGAAGAGAATAGAGGACCTGGAAATAAACCCATGTGTATATGGTCCATTAGTTTATAACAAAGGAATCAAGAATATGCAAAGGAATAAAACTAGATAATTATCTTACTCCATACACAAAATAAACTCAAAAATGGCTTAAAGACTTGAATGTAAGAACTGAAGCCATAATGGTGAGTGCTGTGAATTGTGTAAGACTGATGAATCACAGACCTGTGCCTCTGAAACAAATAATACATTATATGTTAAAAAAAAAAAAAAAGAAGATAGCAGGAAGGGAAAAATGAAATGGATGAAATCGGAGGGGAAGACAAACCATGAGAGACTATGGACTCTAAAAAACAAACTGAGGGTTCTAGAGGGGAGGGCGGTGGGAGGATGGGTTAGCCTGGTGATGGGTATTAAAGAGGGCACGTATTGAACGGGCCACTGGGTGTTATATGCAAACAATGAATCATGGAACACTACATCAAAAACTAATGATATAATATATGGTGATTAACATAACATAATAAAATAAAATTAAAAAAAAGAACTGAAGCCATAAAACTCACAGAAGAAAAGATAGGCTATAAGCTGCTTTAAATAAGTCTTGGAGATGATTATTTTGGATTTGACACTAAAAGCAAAGCCAACAAAAGCAAAAACAAACATGTGGGACTTTATCAAACAGAACTGCTTCTGCACAGCAAAGAAAATCATCAATAAAATGAAAAGGCAACCTAAGAAATGGGTGAAAATATCTGCAAATCATATATCTGATAAGAGATTACTGTCTAAAATACATAAAGAGCTCATATAACTCAATAAGAAACAATCCCATTCAAAAATGAACAGAACAACTGAATAGACATTTTTCCAAAGAAGATATACTTTTCTCTCTCTTTCAGGTTCCATTTGTGGAATTATTTCAGTAGGAGGTGAAATATTGGAAATGAAATTCCAGGGCAAATAATGGGATCAGATATTGTCTACTCTTGCCAGTTTGGGTACTCACTAACCCAAGCAAATCTTATCAAAAATACCTACTCCTCTTTCCATTTGAAAGATTAATAATAGTTGTTCTTCAGTGTTGTACCTTGTTTTTCCCATTAGTTGAGAAATGATTCCCATAGATCTCTGATAAATTAAACATTATCTCTCCTTCTCTCTTACACACACACACACACACACACACACACACACACACACACACACACATTGTGGTTTAACAGGCTTTTCTAAGAATGTCAAAGCTTTCAGAGAGGTGATGACATATCTAATGATTAAGGCTGGGCAGAAAGCCATTTGTTTCATATAACTAATTTCTCATGTGAAATATATTAACCTGAGATTTAGCTATCCCATGTTTTCTATCTTCATATGATGGTCACTGTGCCTAAAATAGTTCTTTCTTCTTCTATTATCCCCGAGTCCACTTGCTAATGTCTACTTAGAGTTAAAATAGAACTTTCCAAGAGCAATTTTTCTTCAATCTGCCATTAGATTATGAACAGTGTCCTTTGGGCTGATTAGTCTTTAAAGCAAACCTTTTCAGTGCACTCATCATTGATTTTTCTCACCCATGGGTTGAAAGTTCCTTAAGGAAAATAATTATTTCCATGTTCTAGTGCCTAACAAAATATTTGGGGCAAAGAAACTTAATAAATGAATGTCTAAATATAAAAACCCATAGAACTCTTTAATAAATTGCTTTCTTATGTCAGCAGAAAAATGTTATGCCTTGCTGATACTTTGATCATTGTTTAGAAAGTAGCACAGATTAAGTAACAAAAAAGAAAAAGTGGTAAATGGAAACATTATGATATCAATTCACCCAAATTTATGCCTTGATAACACATATTTAACAATACTTTTCAGAATTCTTTCAATATCTCTTTTAGACCCAGGTAACTGGGGCCCCTGATTAAGGCCCGAGCTTTAGAACATTTCTAATGGCTCTTCTTGTGTCAATATCCCCACAGCACGTTCACAGACATAAGGGGACATCCTCATCTGCATCTTCTCTAGACCATGCTCTAGATATCTGTTTATGGAATTTTCTGCCTATAGACTCACAAGGTTTCTTCTGGACTTCTGGATTACTTCTGCTTATTATCTCCCTTCCCAAATAGTTATTTAAGATGTTCTTTAGATTTTTATTCTTGGCCTCTCAGAGTGGCATTAATGATCTCTACTTTAGTCTCTGATAGTCTAAGAGAATGAAAGATGTTTATCTGAGCCTCATGTCTAATTCATTTTGTTTCAAGTTTAAAATTTTCCCCAGCTGGGGCACCTGAGTAGCTCAGTCAGTTGAGTATTTGCCTTTGGCTCAGGTCATGATCCTGGAGTCCTGAGATTGAGCCCCACATCAAGCTCCCTGCTCAGCAGGGAGTCGGTTTCTCCCTCTGCCCCTCACCCTGCTCATGTTTTCTCTCTCTCACTCTTTCTGTCTCTCTCTCAAATAATAAATAAATTTAAAAATAAATAAATAAATAAAATATTCCCCAGCTTAGGCCAGGACTTCTGGTTCAATCCTCAAAAAACCTAATTTTAATTATCTTAAAAATGTATCATCCCTTACCTTCTCAATGTCATTTGGGGTCTCCTGCATTGCATAAACAATAGCTGTTATATTGTTCTTTTTAAACGTTTTCTTTAGGACTTTTAAGATTTTATTTGGAGAGACAGAGTCGGGGGAGGAACACAGGGAGAGGGACAAGCAGACTCCACCCTGAGCACGGAGCCCGACGTGGGGCTCAATCTCAGGACCCTGAGATCATGACCCAAGCGGAAACTAAGAGTCAGATACTTAGCCAACTGAGCCCCCCAGGTGCCCCTCTTTAGGATTTTCTTATGTCACCTTACATTTCTGATCTTTACTTTTTTTTTTAATCAATATCTCATGATTTGTATGACAGGGCTTAAGGGAGAGAAAAATCTTTCTCTTACCTGGCTGTTCTTGCTCCTTTCTAAAATCTTCTACTCAGGTATATGTGCTCAAAGGAAAAAAAGTAAGTATGAGAAACAGGCTTTTTTTCCCCCCCAAGCTGGGTCTAGCCTGACACAGACGCTGTGAAATAACACTACCTAAGAACATATGATTTCTCCTCCTACCTAATCACTTTGTTTTGCATATATGTGCAAGTTGGAACTGTAATCTTCACTGCTTCTGAGGATTGTTCCCAAAAACATCTGGAACTGTGACCGCTCTGGCTTTACCCATACAAGTGTGAGCACAAGAGAGAAAGCACTCCTTCCAGAGGAATTTAATGCATTCCCAGAACCATCTTTTCTCACAGTCTTTTTTTTTTTTTTAAAGATTTTATTTATTTATTCATGAGAGACAGAGAGAGAGAGAGAGAGAGAGAGAGGCAGAGGGAGAAGCAGGCTCCCAAGGAGCAGGGAGCCCGATGCGGGACTCGATCCCAGGACCCTGGGATCATGACCTGAGCCGAAGGCAGACGCTTAACCATCTGAGCCACCCAGGCGCCCTTTCTCACAGAGTCTTGACCAACCTCAACGGACTTAATGTTGGCTTTCAGTTTCTCAGAGAGCTAAAGTCTCTCTAAATACGATTTTGGAAGGAACCCAGCTGAAGACTCAACATACATACCTGCTTTCTTCTTATCCCTAGGAAATCTTCAGGACAAAGGGCATTCACTGGGTGAGAATTTGTATTATTCTCTTTTGTATTATTTAAATTTATCTAAATAAAACTAAAGTTTAGTAATTCTACCAGATAAAAATATGATAAGCTAAGCAAATTACATTTTTGCTTTTTGCCTCTGTGGTCTGAAGGGATTATTTTGTTTGTTGCTGTTAATGAGAGTTTGGAAATGTGGTTTATGTAGACATAAACTAATAGATATGTATCCATTACACAGCAAACTTCAGTACATGCCTAATATACATGATTTTGAAACATATTGAAAGAAATATTAGGTTCTAAAGGAGAAAACCATGTTATTTATCCCGATATTTTAATGACCTTTGTGATTTAAGCCTGCATTTCCCATTACTGAGGTCACAATGTATCCATATGTTTAGAGTGGTAATATTATGATCCTTGTAAATACATTGTTATATTGCCAAGATGGTTGCATATCTCTGCTAAAAGATATGCAATGTACAAAATATAATATACACAATATACAACAAAGTACATTTAAATTGTACCATAAACAAGGTGGAGAATTAATATTTCATATTAATTTTTTATTTTTTGCTTTTCTTTCAAAGAAGACTTAAGCCTAAGTATTTTTGTGAATAACTTCCTACATATGTCTTCTCATTACAAAACAACCACTTACCAGCTGTATGACTTTGAGCAAATTATTTAAACTGTATGTCTTAGTTTGCTCAACTGTAAAACAAAGATAGTAATAGGACCTTTCGCACAGTTATTAATAGAATTAAATAACTTATAGGTTAAGCTATAATATGATATAATATAATGTAATATAATATAATATAATGTTATAATGTTATATTAGAAGGATGATGATGATGGCAATGATGGCAATGATGCTAAGACAAAACATGTTTATAATCTCTGACTAGACACATTACTCAGGTAGTAAGAGAGGACCTGCTAAGATGAGTTAGGCCATATTACACATCTTCTATCCTGTTGGTTAGAGGAATATATATTTAATGTTAATAGGTTTGGGTAACCATTGAAAGTGGTTGGGCAAGGGAATACTAATAAATTCAATTATATACTTATATAATTATAACACAAAGTATATGAGATTATATAACTTTTAATATATGATTCAGATATGTGTAATATGGGACATCAAGAATAGGTAAAAATAATCTGCTATGTCTAAAACTACTTTCTAGGGGCACCTGAGTGGCTCAGTCAGTTAAGTGTCCAACTCTTGATTTCGGCTCAGGTCATGATCTCAGGGTCGTGAGATCGACCCCCACTCAGCAGGGATTCTACTTGAGATTCTTTCTCACCTGCTCCCACTGCCCCCAACCTCCCACATTCTCTAGTAATTGAATGTCTTTTTAAAAAATAAAAAATAAAACTATTTTCTATACTTTTAGTTTCACTTTTATAGAACACTAGTGATAAAGTTTCTAGGTGGATAAAATTTGTTGATTAGGATAAAATTGAATAAGGGAATAATTTCTTTACAACCAATATATACTGGATCCTAAATTTTTCATTATCTCATCAGGTAAGAATTAAAAAATAAAAACAAAAATTATAATTTCTGATTATCCACATTATTTTTACCTCTTAAATGGTATTAACTGCTTAAACAATGTCATACACATTGGAAAAAAACCTCAATTTCTTTTTTGACTTAAAAATTGCAATATGCATTGAAAAAAAGTATATGTACTGCTTAGCAAACTGTCACAAGATGAATGTTTATGCTACAATCATGAAGCTCAAATCACAGTATACCAGTGTTTCGCTAACCCTCTTCATAACCTTCCCAAACATATTTGGGGAGGAAGTGTGGGGGAGATAACCATTGTTTTAATATTTAATATCAATATGACTATTTTTGGACATTATATATCTGGGATTATATAATATTCTTTTGTGCCTGGCTATATTTTTCCCCAGATTTTGGTTTGTGACATTTATTCGTGTTGCTTTGGTAGCTATAGTTTGTTCATTGCCATTTCTGTATAATATTCTATGATACGGGCATTCTTAGTAAATTTTCAAAGCACTGAGTTCATATATAGGTGAACACAGTACCAGAAAAAATTACTCTCATTTCAGAGTATAGTAGATAAGAACTGGCAACTATGAAAGAAAAAGAAGAAAAATGATAAAATAACACTTTTAAGAAAATCTGATTCTGTCTTAATTAGTTTAGAGTGTGTTATAACAAGATGACACAGACTGGTGGCTTAAACAACATAAATTTTTCACATTGTGGAATCTTGAAGTCTGAGATAAGGGTGCCAGCATGGTTGGGCTCTGGTTGAGAGCCTCTTGTTTCATTTGCTTGGTGGGGAGGAGAGAAGGAGAAAGTATCTCATATTATATGAGCACTAATCCCTAATTACCTCCCAAAAGACCTCACCTCCTAATATCACCATATTCTATCATATGAGGTTAAGATTTCAACATACAACTTATGGGGAGTTCATGAATATTCAATACATGACCATTTATTTCAATAGTCTTGGATCTTATCATGTTTTCTTACTTTATTCCATTTCACATTTTTCTTGTCTTCTCAAGGATAAGGTTGACCAAATTAGTCAATAAAAATACAGGTCCCCAGTCAAATCTGAATGTCAGATATATAAAAAAGAAAAAGGAAAAGAAAACTTCTGTATAAGTGTGTTACATAGGACATACTTAGAGTAAAAAAAAAAAAAAATATTCATTTTTTTTTTTTTTTTGTTCTGACACTCAAATTTAACTAGGGGCCTATATTTACATTTTATTTGTAAACCTATGCAAGGGATTTTATTTATTTATATATACACTATATATATGTGTATATATGTCTATATATACACACACTAATATGAATGTTTTATTCTTCTGAAACACATATGAAATTAATTGAAGTTTCTGTGTAGTATGAACTCACAGTTTTGCATCCATTTTTTAAAAGCTGATCTTTCTTCCAGATTCCAAATAAAAGGTTAATAGTTTTAAGTAGTAATCCTATTTTATACTTTATATCATTATTCATGAAAAAATAGAGAACAAATGCAAATATAAAATCTTCAAAAGTGTGCTGGGAAAAATGGTCAATGGAAGGTTTGTCAATATCTTATAAAAATGAAACACTAACTCAAAAAGATATATGCAACCTGTTATATACATACATATATACACACACACACGACTGGATAATTACTGAGCCATAAAAAGAAGATCTTGTCATTTGCAATGACATGCATGGCCCTAGAGGGTGTTATGCTCAGTAAAATAAGTAAAATCAGTCACACAGATAAAAATAAGCACTATGATTTCACTTATATGTGGAATTTAAAAAATAAACAGGGGCTGCCTGGGTGGCTCAATTTGTAAGTGTCTGCCTATAGCGTGGGTCATCATCCCAGGGTCCTGGTATAGAGCCCTGCGTGGGGCTCCCTGCTTAACAGGGCGTCTGCTTCTTTCTCTCCCTCTGCCCCTCCTCCTGCTCATTCTCTCTCTCTCTCTCTCTCTCTCAAATGAGTAAAGAAAATCTTTTAAAAAATAAAAAAATAAAAAAAACAGGAACAGACCCATAAATACAAAGAACAAACTGATGATTGCCAGAAGGTAAGAGGTGGGTGTAAGGGTTGAGGAGGGGAAGGACGTGGGGGATACACGCTTTCAGTTATACAATGTCTAAGTCACAGGGATAAAAGGTCAATGGTATACGGTAATAGCATTCTACACTGACAGATGGTAGCTACACTTGTGGTGATCATAGCACAACAGAGTTGTTGAATCACTATGTTGTACACCTAAAACTGATGTAACATTGTGTGTCAAAATTACCTCAATAAAAAAGGAAAAGGAAAGAAGAAATTCTAAAAACAATAAGAAAAAAAAACTTGCTCATTGACATAAATTTTTAAAAAATGACAGCAAATGACCCAAATAAATAAAATCATGAATGAAAGAGGAGAGATCACAACCAACACCAAAGAAATACAAACAAATAAGAACATATTATGAGCAACTATATGCCAGCAAATTAGATAATCTGGAAGAAATGGATGCATTCCTAGAGATGTGTAAACTACCAAAACTGAAACAGGAAGAAATAGAAAACCTGAACAGACCTATAACCACTAAGGAAATTGAAGCAGTAATCAAAAATCCCCAAAAAAACAAAAGCGCAGTGCCAGATGGCTTCCCAGGGGAATTCTACCAAACATTTCAAGAAGAATTAATACCTATTCTTCTGAAACTGTTCAAAAAAATAGAAATGGAAGGAAAACTTCCAAACTCGTTTTATGAGGCCACCATTACCTTGATCCCCAAACCAGACAAAGACCCCATCAAATAGGAGAATTACAGACCAATATCCTTGATGACCATGTATGCAAAAATTCTTACCAAAATACTAGACAATAGGATCCATCAGTACATTAAAAGGATTATTCACCACGACCAAATGGGATTTATCCCTAGGCTGCAAGGTTGGTTCAAATCCACAAATCAATCAAAGTGACACAATACATTAACAGAAGAAAGAACAAGAATCATATGGTCCTGTCAATAGATGCAGAAGAAAACATTTGACAAAGTACAGCATTCTTTCTTGATCAAAACACTTCAGGGCATAGAGATAGAGGGTACATACCTCGATATCATAAAAGCCATCTATGAAAAACCACAGAGAATATCATTCTCAATGGGGAAAAACTGAGAGTGTCCCCCTAAGGTCAGGAACACACAGGGATATCCACTATCACCACTGCTTTTTCAACATAGTATTAGAAGTCCTAGCCACAGCATTCAGACAACAAAAAAAAATAAAAGGCATCCAAATTGGAAAAAGGTCGTCAAAATCTCACTCTTTGCAGATGATATGATACTTTATGTGGAAAACCCAAAAGACTCCACTCCAGAACTGCTAGAACTCATACAGGAATTCAGTCAAGTGGCAGGATATAAAATCAATGCACAGAAATCAGTGGCATTCCTATACACCAACAACAAGACAGAAGAAAGAGAAATTAAGGAGCCAATCCCATTTACATTTGCACCCTAAGACATAAGATACCTAGGAATAAATCTAACCAAAGAGATAAAAAATCTGTACTCAGAAAATTATAAAATACTCATGAAATAAAATGAGGAAGACACAAAGAAATGGAAAAACGTTCCATGCTCATGGATTGGAAGAACAAATATTGTGAAGATGTCAATGCTACCTTGAGCAATCTACACATTTAATGCAATCCCTATCAAAAGACCATCCACTTTTTTCAAAGATATGGAACAAATAATCCTAAAATTTGTGTGGAACCAGAAAAGACCGCAAATAGCCAGAGGAATGTTGAAAAAGAAAAGCAAACCTGGTGGCATCACAATTCCAGACTTCAAGCTCTATTACAAAGCTGTGATCATCAAGACACTATGATACTGGCACAAAAACAGACACATAGATCAATGGAACAGAATCGAGAGCCCAGAAATGGACCCTGAACTCTATGGTCAACTAATCTTTGACAAAGCAGGAAAGAATGTCCACTAGAAAGAACACAGTCTCTTCAACAAATGGTGTTGGGAAAATTGGATAGCCGCATGCAGAAGAATGAAACTGGACCATTTCCTTACACCACACGCAAAGATAAACTCAAAACGGATGAAGACTTCAATGTGAGACAGGAATCCATCAAAATCCTAGAGGAGAACACAGGCAGCCACCTCTTCAACCTTAACCACAGCAACTTCTTCCTAGACACATCACCAAAGTCAAGGGAAGTAAGGGCAAAAATGAACTATTGGGACTTCATGAAGATAAAAAGCTTTTGCACAGCAAAGGAAACAGTTAACAAAACCAAAAGACAATCAACAGAATGGGAGAAGATATATGCAAATGACATATCAGATAAAGGGCTAGTATCCAAAATCTATAAAGAATTTATCAAACTCAACACCCAAAGAACAATGAATCCAGTCAAGAAATGGGAAGAAGACATGAACAGATATTTTTCCAAATAAGACATCCAAATGGTGAACAGACACATGAAAAAGTGCTCAACATCTCTCGGCATCAGGGAAATTCAAATCAAAACCTCAATGAGATACCACCTCACACCAGTCAGTTGGCTAAAATTAACAAGTTAGGAAATGACAGATATTGGCGGGGATGCGGAGAAAGGGGAACCCTCCTATACTGTTGGGGGGAAGGCAAGCTGGTGCAGCCACTCTGGAAAACAGTATGGAGGTTCCTCAAAAAGTTGAAAATAGAGCTACCTTACAACCCAGCAATTGCTCTACTGGGTATTTACCACAAAGATACAAATGTAGGGATCCGAAGTGGTACGTGCACCCTGATGTTTATAGCAGCAATGTCCACAATAGCCAAACTATGGAAAGAGCCAAGATGTCCATTGACAGATGAATAGATAAAGAGATGGTGTGTATACACACACACACACACACACACACACACACAGACACACACACACACACACACACAATGGAATATTATGCAGCCATCAAAAGGAATGAAATCTTGCCATTTGTAATGACGTGGATGGAACTGGAGGGTATTATGCTGAGCGAAATAAGTCAATCAGAGAAATACATGTATCATATGACCTCACTGATATGAGGAATTCTTAATCTCAGGAAACAAACTGAGGGTTGCTGGAGTGGTGGGGGTTGGGTGGGATGGGGTGGCTGGGTGATAGACATTGGGGAGGGTATGTGCTATGGTGAGCGCTGTGAATTGTGTAAGACTGATGAATCACAGACCTGTGCCTCTGAAACAAATAATACATTATATGTTAAAAAAAAAAAAAAGATAGCAGGAAGGGAAAAATGAAGGGGGTGGAAGTCGGATGAGGAGACGAACCATGAGAGACTAAGGACTCTGAGAAACAAACTGAGGGTTCTAGAAGGGAGGAGGGTGGGGGGATGGGTTAGCCTGGTGATGGGTATTAAAGAGGGCACGTACTGAATGGAAAAAGGAAAAAAATAGTACACCTATCATGATAAGCACAGAGTAATGTACAGAATTTTTGAATATACTGTACATCAGAAACAAATATAACGCCATATGTTAACTATATGGGAATTTAAAAAATATATATTATATTGGGAAAAACAAAAATAAATTAATTATTTAAAAAATGACAGGAAAGATGAAAGGAAAGAAGAAATGTGCCCAAGGAATCTAGATATGTATCAAAACAAAGGACTTAAAAAAATGAAGAAACCATAGACAAAAGACCATTATGAGCAGTTATTCCTCTTAAATGTGGAACAATTTCTAGGTAACAGTCAAATTTTTATTAAATTAAGGAAGGCACTTGTGATGTACGTGAAGGATGAATCACTTAATTCTATCCCTGAAACTCATATTATGCTGTCTGTGAACTATCTGAAATTTAAAATCTTGGAACTACAAAAAAAAAAAATAATAAAGGAATGCAGTTATCGACACAAGAAAAAGAAATATTTTCAATGTTGGGAGTGAAATAATTATCCTGGAACTAAAAGAAATGAGAACTGAGGAGTGAGAGGAAATGTGTGAGTGCTGCTGACCTCATTACAGAAGAGGGGTAAATCTGCCCACAATCAAGACATGTATTTAAAAGAAATATGATTCCAACCACATTAATTTTTGTCATATTGTTTTTAATTAATAGTTAAATAAACTTAAGTTTTTAAAAATTAGTATCGTTTGCCTTGCAGATAGCCATTCTTTCACTTGTAATTCAACTGCTTTTTCTTGTATTAATTTTAAATATAATTTAATAATCCATATTCAAGTTACCACATATAATATAGCCATATTCTTATCAGAGGATTTTAATCTACTTCACTCTCCTAGTTGTTTTTTTTTTTAAGATTTTATTTATTTATTTGACAGAGAGAGACAGCAAGATAGGGAACACAAGCAGGGAGGGCAGAGGGAGAGGGAGAAGCAGGCTTCCTGCTGAGCAGGGAGCCTGATGTGGGGCCCGATCCCAGGACCCTGGGATCATGACGTGAGCCGAAGGCAGATCCTTAACGACTGAGCCACCTAGGCGCCCCACTCCTAGTTTTTCTATAAACAAATAAATGTGTCTGGAAAGACACTAACCTAATTTTAATAATGATGCCTAATTTTTGGTAGTGGAAAATAAAGCAATTATATATTTTTCTCTTCAGATATTCAATTTGCTAAAATAAACATTTACTATTTTTACAAAAATAATATTTTGTTTTTATGTTAATATTATCATTTGCAACCAGGGGCTTGTTTTAATGATTTAAGGACAGAGAAACATTTTGTAAGAGAAAGATAAAGAAGGCAGGTATTTCATTATCTTTTAAAAATATCATAAAAGTAAACATACATTGGATTTGTTGTAAAATAAATAGAAGAGCAACAAACACATATTTCAACAAGGTCTCCGATCCGATTTTCTCAGATTTGTTTTTTTAAGAACCAACAGATATTAGATATGATTTTCCCCTCAAATGTATTTAAGCAATGATTCCTTATGGAAGGTTTAGTGTACACAACTTTATATAGAATCAGAGGTAATTCGAAAAGAATAAAATAACAATTTGTATATGGATAATGTAGCAGGGAAATATAAATTTTTAAACATTCTTAATATTGCCAAAAGTTTTCAGTTTTCAAATTTTAAGGATCTTGAATATTTTATTTGTTGATCAGATCTAGTACTAAAACCTTGAAAAGATCTATAACCACAAGTTATTTTCACTATCTTTTTTTAACTTCTAACCTGGAACAAAAGCTAGAACTAAAAAGACAAGTTATTACCTGGAGCTATGTGAGCCTGTCTTTCTTCGGGATCTGCCAACGAAGAATCTCATAATGAAAAAGGGTAATGATGTGTTTCAATGTGAAGAAGTTGTGCCCACTAATTCAAGTGTTGATTTGTGATTTTCATATTGTGATTTTTATTTTTGTATTAACATCTGCTCATGGAGATGACAAGTTGGTATGGGAATAGGGGTCTCAAATATATTCACAATTGAGTCAATGGGTGTTATCATATCTCCTATTAAAAAAAAAAAAACATTGGCTTTAACAATTCTGTTCTAATATCTATGTCACAGATTTGCCCAAGAGGGAATTTTACTGTGGTTTCCTGTGGGGTATAGTAAATGCAAAAAATATTTTAAATTGTCCTATATTAACAGATGGCCCAGCAGAGGATTTTACTTCAGAGAATGCTGCTTGATGCTAGGTTATACAGAGTGGGCTGAGGTAATAGTCATGGAAGCTGCAAATCTCTTCATTCACATGGATTAGATAAGGGGTATAGAGCCACATCAAGATCTGAAGACTTTGGAAGATAGCAGCTCTATCTGATACCTACTTAATAGCATTTAGAAAGATTAAAATAATAGACTATGCAGAAAATAAAAATTAAAATTACTGAGGGTGACCAGGTAGTCAAGAAAATTACAAGTATTCACAAGATTAGGTCAAAAGAACTTTGGAATGCCAAATATGGCAATTTTAAGAAACTGATGGCATAATGTAAACCAATGTTTAGAAGTAAATTTATTTAGATCATTCTTTTACTTGTCATATTTATAAAGTGTTTCCTGAATCTCATATCACTCCAAGATATTATTTGAAAACTCTATTTACCTATCTTCCTTTATACAAATGTTCATAAAAATTATCCAAATTTAAAAATATGGCAAAGGATCACTGTATGTCTTTGAAAAGCTATCCTAGAACATAGTCCAAAAAGTCTGCCTAAAGTCATCTGAATCCAAAAAGGTTTCTCTGTTATTTGATTTTTTATTTGCTGTTTATTAGGACCCAATGTCCGTAATGTTAGAAGCTACCCTGAATACTGATAATTTGCAAATAATTTTTGTCTGGTAGAAGTGCTCATAATTTCTATTTGGTAGAAAAGATAATCCCAAATATAGTTTTATAATCAATTTTGCAAATATATTTTACAATTCTACAACTGAATTTTGACATTTTATTCCTTATTGATTATATGTATACTTTTAGTCATCCACATTCTTTTTTAAACCAGCTTTGCCATTCTGCAGGTTGCCTTCTTAATGACTTAAATTTTTGACATGTGCACCCTCTGTATCTGTATGAAAGTCACATTTGTTTTTTTTGTGAAATGCCTATATTCACCCACTTGCCTGTGAACTCTGTTTTAGCTCTATAATCCTAACAACTATATTGTAACCATTCTGGTACTTGTTAAGCTCCCAATAAATGCTTTTTCAAAGAATGTGTCAATAATGGTAAATGTATACATATAAGCAATATGGCAACAATTACATATCTGTATGTGTATATAAATGCATATATATTTTAAGTTTTAAATATTTGTTTATATAGATTTCTACTAGATAAGATAGAAAGCAAACTATTTGTTTAGATTCAGACTATTTAGCATATGTGCACAAGCAATGAGGGAATAGACCCAAAGCCATTATATTTGTTCACCTCAGGGAAAGGATTTTCCCTACAGAAGATTTACTATCAAGGGGAAAAGTTCTAGCAACCACACGTAAGGTCTCTTCTTTTGATCCTTACCTCACATTTAAAAACCTCTAGGTTGTGCTTTTTAGAATATTAACACAACGCTGTTGAAAATTCCAAAATATAGCCTGCAACCTGCTCAGATGAGTGACTGCCATAATCATCATAACCTTACTCTTTGTGTTGATTTGTGTTGATGCATTTAAACAATGCATCACAGGCATGATATGGCTTAATTCTGGCTGATGTGTCCCCAGAGTCCTAGGGAAGGAGGGAGGAGGGCACAAAAGAAATCTCTTCAGGGTGGGGAATGCAGAAGCACTATATGATGAATTAAAGTTAGTGGAAAGGAGACAGTAATTTAGACAGAAAAAAAAAAAGAATCTACCTTTTTAAATCTAAGGATATGTTTCCAATCAGACTTTAAAATCTTTACTGCTGAAACCAAGCAAATGAAACTTCTCCATCCCTGTCAGCCATTCATATACTTTCTGTTCCAGCTTTTTTCTTGGGAATTTATTTTTGTCAACACAAAAATATGAAAATAATGATAAATAAAAATTAGTAGGCACTTGTATGGTGATTAACATAAGATAATAAGAAAATAGGCACTAAAAATTGTCAGGTACTATGTTATGCAGTTAAAAAAATTTACTAATCAAAGCAACTGTAGGGTAAGTTGAGTTTAGGCAGAGATAGTTCAGTAATTTGCCTATATCACACAATTAAAGTGTCTTATCCTGATGCCTTTGTTTTAAACTTGGCACACACAGTTCTTTTTCCTTAAAATCTTGTGTTGGGCTACAACTTTAAAATTTTTCAGTCTTTCCAAAAATTGTTATAACCCCAACTCACACAAAGTGGTACATTAATGGACTACTATTCTCTCTGATAAGAAAGTGTGCTTTAATTAAGGTACAGATTCATCTTCATATAACTCCCAAAACATAGTTTAGTCCAAGAAAACATTGAGTTGAGGACAAGTCCTTACTGTTTCAAGAAAGCAGTTAGCAGAGAATGTAAATTAAGTTTCTATTGTCAGAGAACAGAGGATTAAACACCAATCTATGTATATTTAAAACTTTTTGAAGACCACACCAAATTGCAAATTTTAAATAATTATTGAGAATAAAGAAAGAATAGAAGGTACATCAAACAAGATATCTATTTCCTATCTGTTCTGAATTAAGGCTTCTAAAGTTAGAGGTGTGTGAGTCAGAAAGGATGTATTATTTCTAGAATACAAATTTCCAAAAGGGAATTTTTAAATAAGGATTTAAATTTCCAAAATTGGAGTTAAGTTTAGTTTGAGCAATGTTAACTTTCTTTTTTTTAAGATTTATTTCCCACCAGTATTCTTCCATTCATTTTCCTAAGCTAGTCACTTCAACACAGCTCTTTCTCTCATTTGATTCCATATGAAATCTGTCTCCCTAATTTTCTACCCTACCTATTCCTCCAGTTTAGCTAGACTCTTCTTCCAGATCTACTAAATTCTGTAGAAATGATGTGGTCCTTATCTGTAGTCCCTAGAATCTCTAAATTGTCATTACTTGCTACACTTAGACATATATTTATCAGGTTACATGATGTCTTGTGTGAAAGTGAAATTTGGAGAGATTAAAATTTTTTTTCAAGAGTTAACATATATCATTTGTATATTGGGGTTACAATGGCTTGGAGAGATTGAAAAATTTGAAAGTTATGTTTTAATTATTTAAAAATTTTCGATCCATTTTTCAAAACAGGTCTAACTCCACTATTTTGCACTGAGCTACCACAGTATACTTCTCTCCCTACTTAAACCTTTCTTCTACTTCTTTTACATCCCTCCAAAAGTACAAAAATTTCCTGGAAACTTTAAAGATTTTTCTTGACTTCAATCAAATTGTACTACTGTCTTTTCCTTGGTTATAATTAGTCTCTTTCACATACATGTGCCTCTTCTCAAGATATAACCTTCAACAACATATCAAAATCTGCACTTTAAAAAAGTTCACCACATTAATAAAAGAAAGGATAAGACAAAAGGATTTGACAAAATATAGCATCCTTTCCTGATAAAAAGTCTCAACAAACTAGGGATAGATGGAACATTCCTCAACATCATAAAGGCCATATATGAAAGACCCACAGCTAATATCATCCTCAATGGAAAGAAAAACCTGGGAGCCTTTCTCCTGTGGTCAGGAACAAGACAGAGAAGTTCACTCTCACCATTGCTATTTAACAAAGTACTGGAAGTCCTAGCCTCAGCAATCAGACAACAAAAAGAAAGAGCATCCAAGTCAGCAAGGAAGAAGTCAAACTTTCTCTATATGAAGATGACATGATACTCTATGTAGAAAACCTGAAAGACTCCAACAAAAAACTGTTAGAACTGATACATGAATTCAGCAAACTCACACCATATAAAAGCAATGTGCAGAAATCTGTTGCATTTCTATACATCAATAATGAAGTGGTGGAAAAAGAAATCAAGGAATTGATCCCATTTGTAATTGCACAAAAAAATCATAAGATACCTAGGAATAAACTTAAAGAGGTAAACAATCTGTATTCTGAAAACTATAGAACACTTAGGAGAAAAATTGAAGAGGACACAAAGAAATGGAAAAGCAGTCCATGCTCATGGAATTGGAAAAACAAACATTGTTAAAATGTCTATACTACCCAAAGCAATCTGCGCATTTAATGCAATCCCTATCAAAATATCATTGACATTTTTCACAGAGCTAGAACAAACAATCCCAAAATTTGTATGCAACCACAAAAGACTCTGAATAGCCAATGCAATTCTGAAAAAGAAAAACAAAACTGGAGGCATCATGATTCCAGATTTAAGTTATATTACAAAGCTGTAGTGATCAAGACAGCATGGTACTGGCATAAAAACAGACATATAGATCAATGGAACAGAATGGAAAACCCAGAAATGGACACACAACCATATGGTTAACTAATCTTTGACAAAGCAGGAAAGAATACCCAGTGGGAAAAAGACAGGCTCTTCAGCAAATGGTGCTGGGAAAACTGGACAGCAGCATGCAGAAGAATGAAACTGGACCATTTTCTGACAGCATACACAAAAATAAATTTAAAATGGGTGAAAGGCCTAAGTGTGAGACAGGAAACTACCAAAATCAAGAGGAGAACAGGGGCAGCAACCTCTTGGATCTTGACCTTAGCAACTTCTTATTAGACTCATCACCATAGGCAAGGAAATCAAAAGATAAATGAATGATTGGGACTTCATCAAGATAAAAAGCTTCTGCACAGCAAAGGAAACAATTAACAAAACTAAAAGGCAGCCTCCAGAATGGGAGAAGATATTTGCAAATGACATATCTGTTAGTATCCAAAATCTATAAGAAACTTATAAACTCAACACCCAAAAACAAATAATCCATTAAGAAATGGCAGAAGACATGAGTAGAAAATTTTCCAAAGAAGACATCCAGATGGCTAACAGACACATGAAAAGATGCTCAACATCACTCATCATAAGGGATATACAAATTATAACCACAATGAAATACCACTTCACACCTGTCAGAATGGCTAAAATTAACAACACAGGAAACACAGATTTTGGCGAGGATGCAAAAAATGGGAAACCCTTTTACACTGTTAGTGGGAATTCAAACTGGTGCAACCACTCTGGAAATCAGTATGGAGGTTCCTCAAAAAGTTAAAAACAGAACTACCCTACAATCCAGCAATCGCAGTACTAAGTATTTACCCAAAGGATATAAAATTACAGCTTTGAAAGGGTACATGCACCCTGATGTTCATACTACCATTATCAACAATGATCAAACTATAGAAAGAGCCCAAATGTCCATCCATTGATGAATGGCTAAAGAAGATGTAGTGTATATAACACAATGGAATATTACTCAGCCATCAAAAAGAATGAAATTTTGCCATTTGCAATGATGTGGAGGGAGCCAGAATATATTACACTAAGTGACATAAGTCAGAGAAAGACACATACCATATGATTTCACTCATATGTGGAATTTAAGAACAAAACAGATGAACATATGTGGGGGAGAGAGAGGGAAGCAAATCATAAGAGGCTCTTAAAGATAGAGAACAAACTGAGGGGTGATGGAGGGAAGTGGTTGGGGGAATGGGCTAGATGGGTGATGGGTATTAAGGAGGGCACTTGTTATGATGACCACTGGGTGTTGTATGTAAGTGATGAATCACTGAATTCTACTCCTGAAACCAATACTGCACTGAATGTTAGCTAACTAGAATTTTATTAAAATTTGAAAAAAAATTAAAAAGCTGACACAGTCTCAATTTTGCTTCTGAAAAGATGGAGCGGTTATACTTTTGACTATTCCTCCCACTAAATACAATGAAAACCCTGGATATTATATATATGGATGAATCAAAAATTACACCAACATCTCATGCAGTTCTAAATGTAGGCTGAAATTATATTTAAGACAATTATAAATAGGGAAGGAAAAGGAAGGTAAAAGTAGGTATGGTTTCTAAACTTAATCAAAAGTTTCCCAAATAAAAGTTAAGGATGTTCAAATCTACTAAACTGGCCTTACAAGAAATGTTAAAGGGACTATTTTAGGTAGAAAATAAAATGCCATAATTAGAAGACAATTACGAATAAAAAGATGTAAAATATGATGACATATATATATATAGAATGTGGAGGACTGAGTAAACATAAGTTCTTTTAGAATGTGTTCAAACTTAATGATCATCAACTTCATATAAAATGTTATATACTTAAGATCCTACATATGAAAATCATGGTAACCACAAACCTAAAATTTATTAGATACACAAAAAAATAGAAAGAAACCAAGTCTAACACTATAGAGAGTCATTGATCCACAGGAAAGTGAACAAGAGAAGAAAGGAACAGAGAAGAACTGCCAAAAAAATGGCAATAAATATATACCTATCAATAATAATTTAATGTAAACATTCCAAATGCTCCAATCAAAAGACATGGGGAGGCAGAATAGATAACAATAATAATAGTAATACGGACTCATCTCTATGCTGCCTACAAGAGAATCACTTCAGATGTGGAAACTGTGTAACATGCTATTAAACACTCAATGGGCGAATAAAGAAATAAAAGAGAAAATCCAAAAATTATGAAGACAAATGAAAATGAAAATCTTATGGTCCACAATCTTTGGGATGCAGCAAAAGCAATTCTAAGAAGAAAAATGATGGTCATACAGATCTATCTCAAGAAACAAGAGAAATAAACAATTTATACTTTTAAAGAAAGGGGAAAAAAGAACAAAGCTTAAAGTTAATAAAAGGAAAAAAAATAAAGTATCAGAGCAGAAATTAAGTAGACACTAACAACAACAACAAAAACAACAACAAAAACAGAAAAGATAGAAAAGAAAAAAATCAATAAAATCAGGGGGATCAGAAAAGATGGCAGAGGAGTAGGGGACCCTATTCCAACTGGCCCCGGGATTGAGCTGGATAACTACCAGACCACTCAGAACACCCACAAAATCATCCTAAGATGTAAGAAGATAGATCTGGATCTCTACAGAATATCACAGGTGGTTGGTTTTGAGGTACGATGCAGGGAGCCAAGATTCCACAGGCAGATATCAGAGGATAAATGGAAGGGGGAGGAAGCTGAGGCATTGGGATCCTACACTGCCAGTGAGCGATAGCCTCCCGGGCTGGGGACCGGACACAGACTCACAGACTGGTAGCACCGGGGAAAGGACTTTAGGGCAGCCCCCTGGACTGAAACCTGGAGCAGCAGGGCCACATGTGCGAACTGGGGGCAGGGGGCAGTTTTGAAGCACAAAGGGCAGAGACATGCCCTGACCTGGATGCAAGGACTGGGAGCGCTGCTGAAGGGTGCACAACCCAGGATGCTCCAGTTTATAGCAGCACAGACAGAAATGGAGTTAGTGTGCCATGGAGAGCTCACTGAAGAACAGACTGCAATCTCTCACCTCTGAGTCAAAGGGTTGGAAACGATCTCTTCTGCTCTGATTCTCGGAATAGACACGGAAAGCCACCAGGAAAAGCCACCAGAGAACAAAAGCCCCCCCAAACCAGTTTTTACTGAGCCCATCCCCCGCAACAGGGGACAGGGCAACTCTGCCCAAACAGGGTTGCCTGAGTAACAGGGTGGCAGTTCCCACCCCCAGAAAACAGGCTGGGAAAACAAGAGGCCAGCGACCATAAGGTCCCTATAAAACAGATGCATCTTGCTTGGGTTGTGGTCAATAATTTGGACTCTATACATTCCCTCAACCACCCCTCAACAGAATGACTAGGAGAAGGAACCCCCAAAATAGGAAAGACTCAGAGACTATGACTTATGCCACAGATTTACAAATGGATACAGATATTACCAAGATGTCAGAGATGTGATTCAGGGTAGCAATTGTGAAGACAAGAGCTAGAATGGAGAAATCGATTAATGGAAACATAGAGTCTCTAATGGTAGAAATGAAAGCTAAATTGGCAGAATTTAAAAATGCTATCAATGAGATGCAATCTAATCTAGATAATCTAACAGCTAGGGTAAGTGAGGCAGAAGAACGAATTAGTGATCTAGAAGACCAATTAATAGACAAGAAGGAAAAAGAGGAGGCCAGGGAAAAACAACTCAAAATCCATGAAAACAGAATCAGCAAAATAAGTGACATGTTCCAATGGAATGAAACATTCCAATGTCTGAATTATTGGGATCCCTGAGGGGGGGAGAGAGAGGACTAGAAGATATATTTGAGCAAATCATAGCTGAGAACTTCCCTAATCTGATGAATGAAACAAACATTCATATCCTAGAGGCAGAGAGGAAAACAAGCCAACACCCTGGCATGTAATAGGAAAACTCGCAAATCTTAGAACCAAGGAAACCATCTTAAGGGCAGTTAGGGGGAAGAGCTTCCTTATATACAGAGAGAGGAACATCAGAATAACATCAGACCTACCCACAGAGACCTGGCAAGCCAGAAAAGGCTGGCAAGGCATATTCAGGGTACTAAACGAGAAGAACATACAGCCAAGAATACTTTATCCAGCAAGGCTGTCCTTTAGAATGGATGGAGAGATGCAGAGCTTCCAAGACTGGCAGAAACTGAAAGAATGTGTGACTAAGCCCACCCTGCAAGAAATATTAAGGGGGGTTCTATAAAAAGAAAAAGACCCCAAGAGTAATACAGGACAGAAATTTACAGGGACAATCTATAAAAACAAGGTCTTCACAGACAACATGATGACAATAAATTCATATCTTTCAATAATACTCTCAACGTGAATGGCCTTAAATGCTCCTATAAAACGGTACAGGGTTGCAGATTGGATAAAAAGACAGGACCCATCCATATGCTGTATACAAGAGACCTGTTTTGAACCTAAAGATACATCCAGACTGAAAGTGAAGGGATGGAGATATATCTTCCATGCCAACAGACCTCAAAAGAAAGCTGGGGTAGTAATTCTTATATTAGACAAGTTAGATTTTAAACTAAAGACTGTAGTTAGAGACACAGAAGGACACTATATCATTCTTAAAGGGTCTATCCAACAAGCAGATCTGACAATTGTAAATATCTATGCCCCCAACACAGGAGCAGCCATCTACATAGGCGAATTGTTAACCAAAATAAAGAGTCATATTGATAATGATACCTTAATTGTAGGAGACCTCAATATTCCACTCTCAGCAATAGACAGGTCATCTAAGCAGAAAATCAACAAAGAAACAAGAGCTTTGAATGACACACTGGACCAAATGGACCCCATAGATATATACAGAACATTCCACCCTAAAACAACAGAATACTCATTCTTCTCGAGCACACATGGAACTTTCTCCAGAATAGACCATATACTGGGTCACAAATCAGGTCTCAACCAATACCAAGAGATTGAGATTATTCCCTGCATATTCTCAGAGCATAATGCTTTAAAACTGGAACTCAGTCACAAGAAAAAAATTGGAAGAAATTCAAACACTTGGAAGCTAAAGACCACTCTGCTCAAGAATGTTTGGGTCAACCAGGGAACCAAAGAAGAACTTAAACAATTCATGGAAACCAATGAGAACAAAAACACATCGGTCCAAAACCTATGGGATACGGCAAGGCGGTCCTAAGGGAGAAATACATAGCCATCCAAGCCTCACTCAAAAAAATAGAAAAGTCTCGAATTCATCAACTAATTTTACACCTTAAAGAACTAGAGAAAAAGCAACAAATGATCCCCAGCCATACATTAGAAGAGAAATAATTAAGATTAGAGCAGAGATCAATGAATTAGAAACCAGAAACACAGGAGCTCAGATCAACAAAACTAGAAGCTGGTTCTTTGAAAGAATTAATAAGATCTATAAACCAGACTTATCCAAAAGAAAAGATAAAGGACCCAAATTAATAAAATTATAAATGAAAGGAGAGAGACCACAACTAACACCAAGGAAATAGAAACAATTACTAGAAATTATTATCAACAACTAAATGCCAATAAATTAAGCAACCTGGATGAAATGGATGCCTTCCTGGAAACCTATAAATTCCCAAGACTGAAACAGGAAGAAACTGACAACTTGAATAGGCCAATAACCAGTAATGAGATTGAAGCAGTGATCAAAAAACTCCCAAAAAACAAGAGTCCAGGGCCTGATGGATTCCCTGGGGAATTCTACCAAACATTCAAAGAAGAAATAATACCAATACCAATTCAAAAAATAGAAACAGAAGGAAAGCTTCCAGACTCATTCTATGAGGCCAGCATTACCCTAATCCCCAAACCAGGCAAAGACCCCATCAAAAAGGAGAATTTCAGACCGATATCCCTAATAAATATGGATTCCAAAATTCTCAACAAATCCTAGCTAATAAGATCCAACAATACATTAAAAGAATCATCCACCACAACCAAGTGGGATTTATCCCCGGGATGCAAGGGTGGTTCAACATTCACAAATCAATCAATGTGATAGAAACCATTGATAAGAGCAGAGAGAAGAACCATATGGTTCTCTCAATAGATGCAGAAAAAGCATTTGACAAAATACAGCATCCTTTCCTGATTAAAACTCTTCAGAGTATAGGGATAGAGAGAACATTCCTCAAGTTCATAAAATCCATCTATGAAAAACCCACAGCAAATATCATCCTCAACGGGGAAAATCTGAAAGCCTTTCCCTTAAGATCAGGAACATGACAAGGATGCCCACTCTTGCCACTATTGTTTAACTAGTACTAGAAGTCCGAGCAACAGCAATCAGACAATAAAAAGAAATAAAAGGTATTCAAATTGGCAGAGAAAAAGTCAAACTCTCTCTCTTTGCAGATGACATGATACTTTATGTGGAAAATCCAAAAGACTCCACCCCCAAATTACTAGAACTCATACAGCAATTCAGTAATGTGGCAGGATCAAAATCAATGCACAGAAATCAGTAGCTTTCTTATACACTAACAATGCAACTGTAGAAAGAGAAATTAGAGAAATGATTCCATTTACAATAGCACCAAAAACCATAAGATATCTTGGAATAAACCTAACCAAAGAGGTAAAGGATCTACACTTTAGGAACTACAAAACACTCATGAAAGAAATTGAAGAAGAAACAAAAAGATGGAAAAACATTCCATGCTCATGGATTGGAAGAATAAACACTGTTAAAATGTCTATGCTACCTTGAGCAATCTATACCTTCAGTGCCAACCTGATCAAAATTCCAATGACTTTTTTCCAAGTGTTAGAACAAACAATCCTAAAATTTGTATGGAATCAGGAAAGACCCCAAATAGCCAAGGAAATCTTGAAAAAGAAAAACAAGGCTGGGGGCATCACGTTGCCTGATTTCAAGCTATATTACAAAGCAGTGATCACCAAGACAGCATGGTACCGGCACAAAAAAAGACATATTGACCAGTGGAACAGAATAGAGAACCCAGACATGGAACCTCAACTCTATGGTCAAATAGTCTTCGACAGAGCAGGAAAAAATATGGAATGGAAAAAAGACAGTCTCTTCAATAAATGGTGCTGGGAAAATTGGACATCTATATACAGAAGAATGAAACTCGACCATTGTCTAACACCACACACAAAGATAAACTCAAAATGGATGAAAGACCTCAATGTGAGACAGGAATCCATCAAAATCCTAGAGGAGAACACAGGCAGTAACCTCTTTGACATCAGCCCCAGCAACTTCTTTCAAGATACATCTCTAAAGGCTAGTGAAACAAATGCAAAAATGAACTTTTAGGACTTCCTCAAGATAAAAAGCTTCTGCACAGCAAATGAAACCGTGAACAAAACAAAGAGGCAACCCACAGAATGGGAGAAGATATTTCAAATGACACTACAGATAAAAGGTTGGTATCCAAGATCTATAAAGAATTTCTCAAACTCAACACCCAAATAAACAAATAATCAAGTAAAAAAATGGGCAGAAGACATGAACAGACACTTCTCCAAAGAAGCCATACAAATAGCTAACAGACATGAAAAAATGTTCATCATCATTAGCCATCAGGGAAATCCAAATCAAAAGCACATTTGAGATACCACCTTACACCAGTTAGAATGACAAAAATTGACAAGCAAGACACCACAAATTTTGGAGAGGTTGTGGAGAAAGGGGAACCCTGTTACACTGTTGGTGGGAATGCAAGTTGGTACAGCCACTTCTTGAAAACAGTGTGGAGGTGCCTCAAAAAATTAAAAATAGAGCTTCCCTATCACCCAGCAATTGCACTACTGGGTATTTATCCCAAAGACACAGTTGTAGTGAAAAGAAGGGCGATATGCCCCCCAGTGTTCATAGTGGCAATGTCCGCAATAGCCAAACTGTGGAAAGAGCCAAGATGCCCTTCAACAGATGAATGGATAAAGATGTCATCCATATATACAATGGAATATTACTCAGCCATCAGAAAGGATGAATACCCAGCTTTTACATCAACATGGATGGGACTGGAGGAGATTATGCTAAGTGAAATAAGTCAAGCAGAGAAAGTCAATTATCATATGGTTTCACTTATTTGAGGAACATAAGGAATACCATGGAGGACATTAGGAGAAGGAAGGGAAAAATGAAGGGGGGGAAATCGGAGGGAGAGACAAACCATGAGGGACTATGCACTCTGAGAAACGAACTGAGGGGAGGAGGCTGGGAAGAGGGGTTAGCCTGGTGATGGGAATTAAGGAGGGCATGTACTGCATGGAGCACTGTGTATTATACAAAAACAATGAATCGTGGATCACTACATCAAAAACTAATGATGTATGGTGACTAACATAACATAATAAAATAAAATTAAATAAAATCAATAAAATCAAGAGCTGTTTCTTTGAAAAGATAAACAAAATTGATAACCCTAGCCTGAGTCATCAAGAACAAATGAGGACACAATCAGAAACAAGAGAACAATCAACACCACAGAAATAAAAAGGATTACAAATGTGTCATGAAAAATTAAATATCAGCAGGCTGAACAACCTAGAAGAAACAGATAAATTTCTAGAAACATACAATCTTCCAAAACTGAAACAGAAAAAATTGAAAATATGAACAAATTTCTAGTAATGAAATTGAATTGGTAACCAAAAAAAAAAAATCGAAACAAAACTCCAGGATCCAATGGAATCATAGATGAATTCTACCAAACATTTAAAGAATTAATATCTATTCTCCTCAAAGTATTCCAAAAAATTGTAGAGGAAGGAAGGTTTCCAAATACATTCTATGAGGCCAGCATTATCCTGATATCAAAACCAGAAAAAGACACTACAAAAAAAACAAAAAACAAAAAACAAAAACTACAGGTTAATATCCCTGATGAACACCAATGCAAAAATCCCCAACAAATTATTATTAGCAAATTGTACACAACACTTATCATATTCAAGTGGAACTTCTTTTGGAGATGAAAGGATGGCTCAATATTCATAAATCAGTCAATATAATGTACCACATCAACAAAATGAAGGATAAAACTCATAAGATTGTCTCAACAGATGCAAAAAAATGCTTGACAAAATTCAACATTGTTAATGATAAAAACTCACAACAAAGTGGGTGTAGAGAGAATATACCTCAACATACTAAAGGCCATTAAAAAACACATGTCACCATCATACTCAGTGGTGAAAATCATAGTTTTTCCTCTAAGATCAAAAACAAGACAAGGAAGTCTACTCACCATTTTTATTCACGATCGTGCTGGAAGTGTTAGTCACAGCAATCAGACAAGAAATAAAAGACATCCAAATTGGTAAAGAAGAAATTAAATTGTCACTATTTACAGATGACATAATACTTTACATAGAGTAAAGTTGCTGGATATAAAATTAATACATAGAAATTGGTTGCATTTCCATACACTAATAAGAAAGTAGCAGAAAGAGAAATTATGAAATGCAAATCCCATTTGCAACTGCACGGAAAAGAAAAAAAAAATACCTAGGAATAAACTCCACCATGGATATGAAAGACCTGTATTCTGAACCTATAAAACAGTGATGAAAAAAACCTGAAGATGACACAAATAGAAAGATATTCCATGCTCGTGGATTAGAAGAACAAATATTGTTAAAATTTCCATACTACCCAAAGCAATCTACAGATTCAATGCAATCTCTACCAAAATATAAACAGCATTTTTAACAGAATGAGAACAAGCAATACTAAAATTTGTATGGAACCACAAATACCCTCAATAGCCAAAGCAATCTTGAGAAAGAACAAAATTGGAGGTATCATATTCCCAGATTTCAAATGTACTACAAAGCTGTAGTAATCAAAACAGTATGGTGCTGGCACTAAAACAGACACATATGCTGTTCAATGACACAGAATAGATTAGAGCCTGGAAATAAAGGACACAAGAATATACAAAGGGGAAAAGATAGTCTCTTCAATAAGTGGTGCTGGGGAAACTGAACAGCTACATGCAAAAGAATGAAACTGGAGCACTGTCTTAAAACCTACACAAAAATAAACTTAAAATGGATTAAAAACCTAAATATAAGATCTGAAACCATAAAAATCCTAGAAGAAAACATAGGCAGTAATTTCTTTGACATTGGCTGTAACGATATTTTTCTAGATATGTCTCCTTAGGGAAGGGAAACAAAAGTATAAATAAACTATTGGGTCTACATCAAAATACAAAGCTTTTATACAGCAAAGGAAACCATAAACAAAACAGAAGGGCAACCTACTGAATGGGAGAAGATATTCACAAATGATATTTCTGGTAAGGGGTTAGTATCAAAATGTATAAAAAATCTTATACATCTGAACACTAAAACAACAAATGCTCTGATTAAAAATGGACAGGGAAATCATATATTTTTCCTGAGAAGACATACAGATGGCAAAGAGACACATGAAAAGGTGCTCAACATCACTAATGGTTGGGAAAATGCAAATCAAAACTACTATGAGATCATCTAACAAATAACAGAATGGCTAGAAACAAAAAGACAAGATAACAGAAGGGGAAAAATGAAGGGGGGGAAATCGGAGGGGGAGACGAACCATGAGAGACTATGGACTCCGAAAAACAAACTGAGAGTTCTAGAGGGGAGGGGGGTAGGAGGATGGGTTAGCCTGGTGATGGGTATTAAAGAGGTAACATTCTGCATGGAGCACTGGGTGTTATATGCAAACAATGAATCATGGAACACTACATCAAAAACTAATGATGTAATGTATGGTGATTAACATAATAAAAAAATAGAAAAAAAACTAATAAAAAAAGACAAGAAATGAGTGTTGGTGAATATGTGGAGAAAACAGAACTCTCATGCACTGTTGGTGGTAATGTGAATTGATGTAGCCATTGTGGAAAACAGTATAGATAGTTCTCAAAAAAAAAAAAAAAAACAATACCATATGATTCAATAATTTACCTAAAAGAAAACAAAATACTAATTCAAAAAGATATATCCACTCCTATGTTTATTGCAGCATTATTTACAATAGCCAAGATATGGAAACACACACACACATACACACACACACACACACACACACACACACAGGAATATTACTCAGCTATAGTGAAGGATGAGATCTTACAATTTGCAGCAACATGGATGGACCTAGAAGGTATTATGCCAAGTGAAATAAGTCAGACAGACAAAGGCAAATTTCATAATCCCTTTGGATTCAGATGACTCTAGGCAGGCTTTTTGGACAATGCTCTAGGATAGCTTTTCAAAGACATACAATGATCCTTTGCCATATTTCTGAATTCAGCTAATTTTTATGAAAATTTGTATAAGGGAAGATAGGTAACAGGGAAATTTCCAAATATATAAAAACTAACTAACTTGTAAATAATCATGGTCCAAAAAGGAAATCAAGAGAAACAAAACAATGAACTGAATGAAAATATGTCAAAATTGGTATAAAATAGCTAAAGATGGAGAAGGAAATTTATAACATTTAAAGCATTAACTTTAATTATTATTTCAGGGATCTAAGGCAATTTCAGTATTCAAAAATCACTCAGTGTTATCAACCATATTAACAGGTTAAAGAGGAAAAATCTTTAGAATAATGGTATGTTTCAAGTCAATAACCTAAACTCATACTTCAAGAACCTAAAAATAAACAACAACAAAAAAACAAGGATATTCCCCAGGAATAAAAAAGAGAAAAAAACAATGAAACTTTCATCATAAAAATAATGTAATAAAACCAGACTCTTTGAAGAGGAAAAAAAAAAAAGCCTGACTCTTTGAAAAGATAAATAAAATTGGGAATCCACTTGCAAGACTAGCAAAGTAAAAAGAGAGAAGACATGAATTACTAACATCCTGGATGAAACAACGGCTATCACTACAGAGCTAGCAAAGATCAAAAAGATAGTCAAGGAATAATATGAACACTACTATAAACATAAATTTGACAAGTGAGATAAAAATGAAATGGTTCCTCAAAAAGCACAAATATCCCAATTTACCCAATATGAAAGATTATGTAAATATCCTTATAACCATTAAAAGCACTAAATATGCATTTTTAAACTTCACAAAAGGAAACCTCCAGGCACAGCTAGTTTCAACAAAGAATGTGCCAAATATTAAAGTGGTATTAGCACTGATCCTATACAATATTTTCCAGAAAACAGAAGAGGATTGTACATTTCTCAATTTCTTTTGTGATGCTACTACTACTGTGATAGAAAAAACCTTACAGAATACAACAAAACTACAGATCAGTATCTAGTATAAATTTAGATTCAAAAATTCTCAACAAAATATTAGAAAATAGAATTTAGCAATAATTAAAAATAATTATCCCCCAAATGAATTGAGATTTATCCCAAGGTTGCAAGGGAGTTTTGATATTCAAAAGTCAGTGTAATCCATCATAATAAGGCAGTTCTATTTACCATAATAAGGCAAGAAAATACAAATAAAATACAAATTGGAAAGGAAGAAATGAAGCCATCCATTGATAGATGAATGGATAAAGAGCATGTGGTTTGTGTACACACACACACACACAAATATTTACCATAAAAAAGAATGAGATCTTACCATTTGTGACAACATTGATTGAAGTAGAGTGTATTATGCTAAGTGGAATAAGCCAAAGACAAATACCATATGATTTTATATACATGTGGAATCTAAAAAACAAACTCTTAAATACAAAGTGTGGTTGCCAGAGTAGAGTTGGGGGTGGCCAAAATAAATAAAGGAGATTAGGAGGTATGAACTTCCAGTTATTAAATAAGTAACAGGTGAAAAGCACACTATATGGAACATAGCCAATATTAATGTAATAATGCGTGGTCACAGATGGTCACTACACTTATCATACTGAGCATATAATAATGTATACAACTGGCAAATCAGTATGTTGTATACCTGAAATTAATACAAAATTGTATATTATACTTCAATAATACAAAAGTGGGTCACTAACATTTTGAAGACAAAGATATAATATTAATTTTTAAAATAAAATGTTAGTTTTTTGTATCCTAAAAATAATGAAAATATAAAATTAAAAAAATAGAATCATTCAATAAGGGAAATACTTTGGGACAAATCTAACAGAACATATTCAGATCTTATATGGTAAAAATTAGAAAATGATGATGAAAGAAATCAAAGAAGATCTACGTAAAAGGAGAGACATACTATAATTCATATTCTAGAAAAACTGAACATAGAAATAATGTAAATTCTCCATAAAACAATTTTTTAAAGATTTTATTTATTTATTTGGCAGAGAGATAGAGAACAAGTAGGCAGAGAGGCAGGCAGAGGGAGAGGGAGAAGCAGGCTCCCCGCCGAGCAGGGAGCCCTATGAGGGGCTCGATCCCAGGACCCTGGGATTATGACCTGAGCTGAAGGCAGCCACTTAACCGACTGAGCCACCCAGGTGTCCCTCTCCATAAAATTTTTTATGTGGGCTTAACACGATCCCTAAAAATAATCCTAGCAAGACTTTTTTGTATACAAAAATATAAATTTTTTTGTATACAAAATAATATTATTCTAAAACTTATATAGAATGGAAAATGAATTAGAATAGTTGACATGGGAGAAATTAATCCATGAGATTTGAAGATTATATAGCTAGTTTGTGTGGTATTGGCAAAGGGCTATATACATATGTCAGTTGATAAAAATAGAGCATCTAGAAATAGAACCACACAAATATGCCCAAGTAATTTTTTTTTATAATGGTGCAAAAGCAATTCATCATGGAAGAATAGCCTACCACACATGGTGAAGAAAAACTGGCTATCCAAAGAGAAAAAAAAAAAAATGAACCAGACCTAAAGCTCACACTGTATATGGAGCACACTTAATATGGGTCACTAACTTAAATTTAAATAGTAAAGTGTAAAACTTTTAGAAAAAAATAATTTGAGATGTAGTTAGGTAGAGAGTTCTTGAATGCCAAATAACGATTAAATTCATTACATTAATTTTTCTCCACAAAAGGTCCTGTTAAGAGGATGAAAAGACAAACTATAAATTAAGATCTGGGAGAAAATATTTGCAAACCACATATCCAAAAGATTGATATCTAAAATATATAAAGAACTCACCAACCTCAAAAATGAAAAAAAAATCCTATTTGAAAATGGGCAAAAGATACAGACATTTCATTGAAGAGATACAGAGAGCAAGTAAGCACTTGAAAAGATGTTCAACGTTAGCCATTTGGGAAATGCAAATTAAGGTCACAATGAAATACATGTCTATCAGAATTGCTAAAATAATAGTGACAACATTAAATGCTAGTGAGAAGCAAAGAAGCTGGATCACTCATACATTTCTGATGGGTAGGTAAAATGGGACAATCACAATGGAAAACAGTCTGGCAATTTCTTTTACAAAAAGCAACTGTGATAAAATAAACCAAGAGTTGCTCTTCTGGGCATCTGTCCTAGAGAAATAGACTACAGTCACATAAAACCTTGTCCCTGGATAACTAGAGGTTAATAATAGCCAAGAACAAGAAAAAAATTAGATGTTCTTCAACAAGTGAATATTTAAGCAAACTTTGGAACACCCATACCATGTAATACTACTCAAGAACATGAAGAAATTATATATACAACTTGGGTGGATGTCTCCAGAGAGTTATGCTGCATGGAAAAAGCCAATCCTATGTATGCTTCCACTTATACAACATTTTTGAAAGAGAAGAATTATAGAAATAGAGGACGGATTAGTGATTGCCAGGGGTTAAGGATAGGAGCTAGCAGCAGGGAATTGGGTTTTGTTATTAAAAAGCAACATGAAGAATCCTCGCAGTGACAGAAATGTTCCATGGTTTTGTGAAATGTCTAAAGCTATCAGTCACTAGCTCTGTGATCTTAAAAAAAAAAAAAAATCAGTTAACCAATCTGTACCACAATCTTAGCAAATAAGAGTAATAATTTGACTTATTTAAAAATATTATGAAAAGTATCAAATTAGGTAATATGGTTCCAGAGTTTGATATCTATGTAATTTGGTGTTCATATTTTTGTTATCAGAAAAGTAATTAAATATAGCGAATGCTTAATAAACAAATGTCAAGGAGAACCTGGGTGGCTCAGTCAGTTAAGCATCTGCTTTAGGCTCGGGTTGTGATCCCAGAGTGCTGGGATACAGCCCCCCATCAGGCTCCCTGCTCAGCAGGGAGCCTGCTTCTCCCTCTCTCTCTGCTACTCCCTCTGCTTGTGCTCTGTCTCTCTCTGTCAAATAAATAAATAAAATCTTAAAAAAAAATGTCAAGTGAATAATAGTTAAGCCAGCTTAACATATATACTTTAAGGATATAAGAATAACTTTAATTTTTATTCACAAATTGTGTGCTCATAATGGATATTCAGTAAGGAAGAATTTGTTGAACAACAGGTCATTGTGGCAACATTTTTAATGAGTCATTTTAATAACATATTTCCTTGGTTTATTTTGTTTTTTCTCTAATCAAGTGGCCATTCAATTAAGAACTATAGAGTTACTTTCAACTAAATATTATTTTCTAGGAATAAATCACTTTGAAACATTTTTATTAATAGTTTCTGACATACAGCCTTTGTTCAAAAGGTGCTTGGAAGAATAAAAGAAACGATATTAATGAGCTCAGTGTGGTTTATTCTCAGACACTCAACCACTGCTTGAATGGTGCTTGTCAGAATTCAGGAGATATTTGACAAGTGAGCCCTCAATGACTTTAGACTCTGAGGACATCTTATTTTCTGACGTATACTCCACAATATTTAGCATAGCATGGGTAAATTAATACTATATAATTGATTAAATTCATAAATTCCACATTGCAAAGTTTGTCTCTATCTTCTGTCAGTTATCCTAAATCTTGAAAAAGAATATGTGTAAAATTTATGTTGTTTAAATGTTATGAATGACTTATTCTGAGGTGAGCATTAAATCAGCCCCACTGCTTTAATATTTGCTAGTGTTTCTAATGTATTGTTTTATGGTAGTTAAATATCTAAAACTTCGTGATTGAATTTCATCTTGTATTGGCTTTCTTACATAAATTTAAACTATATCTCTGAGATTTCTCATTTGTTAAATAAATACAGCTATACTCAATACCAAGAAATGTTTAAAAATCTCTTTATGATTTTAAAATATTGATTTATGATAAAAATAAAAATGATCAAAAATACCATAAAAAGTCCTAAGGTATCTAAATACAGAATAATGAAACACGATGAGAACCCTATCATTCCTTTTTGGGAAAAAAAGTCTATTTACTGTTACTTAGCAATCCAGAATAATTGAATCTTTATTTACCTAACTTTATTTACTTAATTTATTTCTTGAAATTCCTAGGAAAAAGTTTACAATGACCAACCAAGGAAAGCCTATTATTTTCCATTATACCTCCATGACTATGTGTACCAATGTTGGTAGTATCTTTGACATTAATATGGATATCTGAAAAGTAATTGCTTAAATGTTGATAAGAATACTTTACATTGAGGGACACTTGGATGGCTCAGTCGGTTAAGAATCTGACTCTTGGTTTTGGCTCAGATCATGCTCTCAGGGTTGTGAGACTGAGACCCATATCAGGCTCTGCACTTGTAGCAGAGTCTGCTTGGGATTCTCTCTCCTTTCCCTCTACCCCTCCCCCAACTTTTTCTCTCACTGTCTCGTAAGAAAGAAAGAAAGAAAGAAAGAAAGAAAGAAAGAAAGAAAGAAAGAAAGAAAGAAAGAAAGAGAAAAAAAGAGAGAAAGAAAGAAAAGAATATTTTACATTGAAAATTGAAAACTAGTATTTTTTAACTTTTTAATTAATAGGAATATTTCTTGGTTTGCTCAGAGAATCAAGAACAATATTTATTCAAGTGAATCCTACAAGACATTTAAAAAAGAGTTAGTACCTAGTCTCCTCAAACTATTCCAAAAAATGGAACAGGAGGAAAAGTTTCCAGATACATTCAATAAGGCCAGGATTACCCTGATACGAAACACACCATCGCAAAAAAGTAAACTACAGTCTAATATCCTTGATGAACATGGATGCAAAAATTCTGAACCATATATTAGTAAACCACATACAACAGTACATTAAAAAGATCATTTACTGTGATCAGGTGGAATTTATTCCCAGGATGCAAGGATGGTTCAGTATTCACAAATCAACCAATGCCATACACCACATCAACAAAATGAAGGATAAAAATCATATGATCATCCTAAGAAATGCAGAAAAAGTATTTGGCAATATTCAACATCCATTCCTGTAAAAACTCTCAACAAAATGTGGTTAGAGGCAACATACCTCAACATAATAAAAGCCTTATATAAAAACCCACAGCTAACATCATCCTCAGTGGGGGGAAAACTGAGAGTTTTTCCCTTAAGGTCAGGAACAAGACAAGGATGTCCACTCTCACTACTTTAATTCAACATAGTACTAGACATCCTAGCACCTTCATGCACTATTGATGGGGATGTAAATTGATGCAACCACTGTGGAAAACAGTATGGAGATTCCTCAAAAAGTTAAAAATAGAAATACAATATGACCCAATAATTCTACTATTGGGTATTTACTTAGGAAAAATGAAAACCCTAACTGAAAAAGATATATGTACTCTAATGTTTACTGCTGCATTATTTAAAATAACCAAGACATGGAAGCAAACTAAGTGTCTATCAACAGATGAATGGATAATGTGTACACACACACACACACACACACACACACACACACACAAACACAGGGGAATATTACACAGTCACAAAAAAGGATGAGGTCATGCCATTTGAGAAAACATGGATGGACCCAGAGGGGATTATGGTAAGTGATATAAGTCAGACTGACAAAGACAAATGCCATATGATTCCACTCATAAATAGAATCTTTTAAAAACGAATAAGCACTGGGTGTTATTTGCAAATAATGAATCATGGAACACTACATCAAAAACTAATGATGGATGGTGATTAACATAATAAAATTAAATTAAAAAAATAAGCAAACAAAAAGCAGATTCAAAACTATAAACAGAGAGAACAAACTGATGATCCAGGAGGCAAAATCAGTGAAGGGCAAAACCAGTGAAGAGGAGAGGGAGATATAGGACTCCAGTTATGGAATGAGTAGGTCATGGGAATAACAAGTGGAGAATAAAGAATAAAGTCAATTATACTTCAGTAGGGACATAATGGGACAGACAGTAGCTATCCTTGTGGTGAACACAGCATAATGTATAAACTTACCAAATCACTAACTTGTACACCTGAAACTACTGTAACATTTTATATCAAGTATGCTCAAATTTAAATAAATAAATACAAACAAATAAAAAAGTGCTCAGTAGACATATGTGGCTAGTGGATTGCACAATTTTAGCATGAAGATATAGGACATTTTCATCACTTCAAAAAACTCTATTAGTCCAGATCTAGAACTTTTCCAGTATGACTCATATTTCATAAAGCTATAAACATGTGAGGGGAAACATTGTACAACTTCATCTATAAAGTCAATGCAATTCCAATCAAAGTCTAGCAAGTTATTTTTTGGATATCAATAAACTGATTGTAACATTTATATGGAAAAGCAAAAGACCAAGAATAGCCAACACAATACTGAATGAAAATAGCAACACAATAATCACACTACCCTACTTCAAGACTTACTCTAAAATTATATTTTTCAAGACAGCATGGTATCAGCAAATGAACAGACAAAGATATAAATGGAAGAGAATAGAGAGCCCAGCAATAGATCTTATAGTCAACTGATTTCTGATGAAAGAGCGAAGACAATAAAGTGGAACAAATATAGTCGCTTCAATCAATGGTTCTGGAACAATTAGCCATCCACATCCAAGAAAGAAAAAGAGAGAGAGATAAAGAGAGAGAAAGAGAGAGAGAGAAGAAAGAAAGAAAGAAAGAAAGAAAGAAAGAAAGAAAGAAAGAAAGAAAGAAAGAAAGAAAGAAAGAGAAAGAAAGGAAAAGAAAAGAGAGAGAGAGAGAGATAAAGAGAGGAAAGAAAGGAAAGAAGGAAAATAATCTAGACACACACCTTACACCCTTCACAAATTTAATTCAAAACAGATTATTGAGCTAAATATAAAATGCAAAACTATAAAACTTTTACAAAGTAACATAGGAGAAAATCTAGATGACCTTGGATATTACAATGACTTTTTAAACACTTCACCAAAAACACAATCTATGAAAGAAATAATTGATAAGCTGGACTTCATTAAAACTTGAGCTTTGTAAAAGACAATGTCAAGAGAATGAGAAGACAAACTACAGACCGGGAGAAAATGTTTGCAAAAGACACATCTAATAAAGGACAATTATCCAAAATATACAAAGAACTCGAACTTCAGCAACAAAAAACAAACGATCTGATTACAAATAGGCTGGTGGGAACGCAAAATGGCACAGCCTCTTTGGAAGACAGTTTGGCAGTTTCTTACAAATTAAACCCATTATGACTGTATGATCCAGGAATCATGCCTCTTGGAATTTACCCAAACTTTTTATCTACATAAAAACCTACACACAGATGTTTATAGCATCTATATTCCTAATTGTCAAAACTTAGAAGCAGTCAAGATATCTTGAATGAATAAACTGTGGTATATCCCAAAAAGAAATGAGCTATCAAGCCATGAAATGACATAGAGAAACCTTAAATGCATATCACTAAGTGAAAGAAACCAGTGTCAAAAGGCTATGAATTGTATAATTCTAACTATATGATACTTTGGAAAAGGCAAAATTATGGAAACAATAAAATGATTTTTGGTTGCCAGAGGTTGAAGGGAGGAATAGTTGGAGCATTGATGATTTTCAGGGCACTGAAACTACTTCATATGATACCATAATTATGGTTACATGGCATATACATTTGTCTAAACCCATAGAATGTATAACACCAAGAGTTAACTGCAATGCAAAACTGTGGACTTTGGTTTATTATGATGTGTCAATGTAGGTTCATCAAATTGTAGCAAATGTAGCCGTCTGGTCGGGAATGTTGATCATGGGAGAGGCTATGCATGTGTTAGGACAGGGGTATATGGGAAACCTCTGTATATTCTCAATTTTACTGTGAACCTGAAACTTCTCTGAAAAAGTCTTAAAAAAATCTATTGTATGAAGTAATCTGTTGAAAAGGAGGTATTTAAGTCATATGCATTAACTAATCTTTATTTGGTCATTGTATCTGCCTAAAGATATAATTTGTATATACTTCTTGGATTATCAATAAAATGCCTTCTTTTTTATTATCTGGTTTTCTTTAGCTTTTCAACTTTATTCAATAGGCACACTAGGACTTATATAAGAAAGAGACATTTTTCTATTTAAAAACATTTTTCATTACTGTTGGTTTCTTATACCATATAAACTCACTATTTGGTTAATACTCCCAGTCAGAAGCATAATCTTGAACAGGAATATATGGATCAGCTTTAAAAATCTTGACACTCATAGAGGAAATTAGGTGTGGGAAGAAATAAGAATCACCTTGACACTTATGGGTAGGTGTAACCAGAGAAACAAAAGCAGTAACCAGAGAAGCAATGGGAGATTTTATATATTTCCCTGTATGTAAAACATATTTTATATGTATATATATAAAACATACATGTATATACACACACAACATAGCATATGAGCATGAGCAATAATTATATATGTAATAGCGATAGATTGATAAACATCTATATATATCAGGGGATTTATTAAAAGGAATTTGCTTACATGTCTGTGGGAACTGGCCGAGCAAGTCTGGAATTCAGAGGGTGGGACAGTAGGAGAGCAGACTGGAACTTCTGGGCACACACCGAAGCTGGGATTCACAGGCATAATTTCCTCTTACTCAGGAAAGCCCTACTTCTGTTCTTAAGGCCTCTCAAATGATGGATCAAGGCCACACAGATTATCAAGGATAATATTTGTTACTGAAAGCCAATTGATTATGGACTTCCATCACATCCAATTAATAACTTCATGGCAACACCTATATTACTGTTTGTTAAATAACTGGAATTATAAGTCTTGTCAAGTGGACACATAAAACTGACCAATAGGAATTATAACTACTGCAGGAATTTTTTTTAGAGAGAGAATTCGAGAGAGAGACGAAGAGAAGGAGAGAGAGAGAGAATGTGAGAGAGCATGTGAGAGAGAATGTGAAAGAGAGTGCAAGAGTGCGAGAGAGAGAGAGAGAGAGAGAGAGACTACGAGAGAGAGAATGCGAGAGAGAATGTGAGAGAGTGTGAGAGAGTGTGAGAGAGCGTGAAAGAGAGAGAATGCGAGAGAGAGTGCAAGAGCGCGCGAGAGACAGTGCAAGAGAGAGTGTGAGAAAGAGAGAGAGAATGCAAGGGGGAGGGGGAGGATACGAGGGGGAGGGGGAGGGTGCGAGGGGGAGGGGGAGGATGTGAGGGGGAGAATGCGGAATGCAGAGGAATGAGAGAGAGGGAATAAGGGAGAGAATGAGGGGGGGGAGGGAGGGAAAGAGAGAGTGCAAGTGGGGGATGGTCAGAGTGAGAGGTAGAAAAAGAATCTCAAGCTGACTCTCCGCTGAGTGTGGAGCTCTATGTGGGGCTCAGTCTTATGACCCTGACATCATGACCTGAGCCAAAATCAAGAAGCTTAACTGACTGAGCTACTCACTCAACTACTGCAGGATTTTTAATGATGACTCAGAAAAAAAAAAAGTTGAATACTCTTGTCTCATCATAACATTTAACCCATGGTTTAACACAATAAAATACATTTATTATTTTCCTAAAATGGCTTCAAATGGAATACTACATAATTCTTTTTATTTTTCAGCAAACTATCTTTTTAGCAAAAAAAAATTTACAATGCACAATAGTTCTACTTTTTATACTTCTGAATTTGTAATAAATACAAAAAAAGACAACCTAATGTTTGCACAGGTAGTGCTCTTCTGTTTTATATAACATTTCAAAATTCCCTTAAGGTTAAGTAGAAAGAAGATAATATGTATTTCAAAATATTTTGGCAGAATTTGAAAAACAATTTAGGGTGTTTCTCATTTATCCTTAGAATAGTTTTAATCTATTTTTTCATATAGTTTGACTTAAGCAAAGAAACAATTTGAACAAATAAAAATTTGAACATCAAGACCTGAGATAACTGGGAACCCAATCCAGAACTATTATTTCACCAAACTGTTTAGTTTTTACCACAAAATGAAATTATGCATTTTAGAGATGGATGTTCTGATTATTCTTATTTTCACTTAACTCTCATTTTTAACCAATGTTGTCATTTCCTTGAAATCTCAATTATGATTCTTTTTTCCTAAGAAGCTTAAAGAGAATTTAAAGACAAATTCAACATCTGTTATCCTAAAGTGTTACCATTTTTAATCAAAAAGTACATTTGCTCTAAGGTGCTTAATGTTCTTTATAAAGTTTATCAAAGATATAGTTGCTGATCATCAATTAACTTTCTGAGTACATGAAAAAACAGGCTTTTGTGAAAAAAGGAACAAATAGAGGAATAGATACAAGAAGCAAATTAATGATTTTGAAGGGATAAAAGAAAGCCAAAGTCATTAGATTTAGTCCAGGGATTTGAGTCTTTAATTAGTCATTCCCTGATGCAAACAATCAAAATAAAAAAAAAGAAAGAAAAACTAGCTACCACTGTTTTGTAACTTTCATTTACAAGATAAGAGCCTTTACTTTAAAGAGAAAAGTGGTTTTTATTTAGACAAAAATACTGGGGATCTCACCACTGTGTCCAAGACTATTTAAAAAGTTTTCCATAAATTCATTCTTTCAGAATCATAGCGTTTGAGCAACCAACTTGTTCAATTAGCTTAACTTCACTGGTAAGTGGGATATAGCAGGCAGAAATACACATTTCCTAACATCAAAAAGATCTCAGGTTAGCAAGGCAGGAAGAAACACTGTATTTCAACTGAGGAAAAGTGTGTTGGAGCAGAGTGAGTCTGGGGAGGAGAGAGTTTCTGGTATAGGAAAAAGGAAAAAGCATGTACAAAGACCTAGGTTCAAAGAAGAACATAGTGTATTTAGGGGGAAAAAAGGATATTTCTGTGATTAGAATGCGGAAACTGAGGAGTAGATTGATTGGTCTTAGTAGGAAATGAGACCATAGTAGTTGTAAGTTATCTTGTATGTTTTGTCAGGTAATGTATACTTTTATGTAAAATATGGTTTGTTAAATTTGCAATGCCTAGGAGATATTCATCTACATCCTGGCCTCTCAGATCTTGTACCTCCTCACTTTTAATAATCTTTTCATCCACCCAACTTTGACACATCCCCAGAGTAATAACCAAGTCCATGTCATACCCAACTGAATTATCTCTGAAATTCAATTTCAAGCTTTGTGCTCTATAACAATCACCCACTTTTTAGGTCATTTACTCTATTTCCACCAGTTAAAGAAATACATTTCAACTTCATTCAGACATCCAATCCATTAAGCCTGCTATTTTTTTCTCTATTAACTTACCTTTCTTTTTATGCATCTTACATCATTTGTGCAGTATGATAGGCCCTAACAAAGAGCCCTAGTTTCTTTGATTTCTTCTCTTTTCTTTGTATTCGCTTACTGTATTAGGATCCTTTCAGTAACACTACAGAAACAACAACACTCAATAATAAATACATCAAATAAGGATTTATTCCTTGCAATTACAGAATTCTGATCCATATCGCTTCACTTCAGAAATGGCAAAAGTATCTATACAGCAGGAGGATGTGAAAAATTTATGCTATGGCATTAGAGATTAATTAAGAAGTAATATGTATATATCAAATTAGCTTACATATATGGAAAAAACCCAAGTCACATAATTACACTTATTCTCAAGGGATAAGGCAGTACAATCATATTAGATACCTGGGAGGGGAGAAAATTGGAGTCTTTACTAATAGCTCTAATGACTATCATGCCTGACCAAATCTAGTCCTGCTTAAACCCAGCTAGCTGCTTATTCTTTATCTTCACCAAAACAGCTCAAAATTTCCAGAAAGAAAAGGAAAAATAAGAAACCCCAGAAGACTCACTTTTCTCACTTAACGTTATGCCAACAAATAACAAATGGGCACTTAGCATTGTCTTGCTACACTTTCCTAAAATATATAATTTCCCATTTTACAAAGCAAATATTTCATACTCTGCCCACTTTTCAAAACCCAACTTACCATCCCTAACTCTTATGATGTTTTAATACATAATTTCCCATTTTACAAAGCAAATATTTCATACTCTGCCCACTCTTCAAAACCCAACTTCCCATCCCTAACTCTTATGATGTTTTCTACTGAGAAATTATGAACACTCATTCAGGAACTATTTCATATTCCCACGTTCATAACTACTAAGCTACCATTTATATCTTTCCCTTTCAGTACAATAAATTACTCATTTTTGTATACATCAAAGCCTAAACCCTCCATCTGTGTCATGGATCTTGCCCTATAAGCTATATGAAGAGATTTTTTTTTTCATTTTCTTCATTATATTCTTAGCAGTTTCCCTTACTCTCCTGGATCATCTTCAAAGGTATATAAATATCTCAGCAGGTTTAAAACAATTAAAATATTTAATATTTAAATATTTAAAATGATTAAAAGAAACAAAACCGAAAATATCAACCACAAAAATTTCTCTATCTTAAGTCTATATCCAACATAAACAGAATGTCCAGCTTCCTTTCACAACAAAACTCTTAAAAAATTTTTAGTGGCCTTCTGCTCTTGCTTGCCTCCCATTCCATCCACAATCCACTAGAGTTGGCTTTCTTTCCCCTCTACTGCAGGACATTTCTCTCATCAAATGTCCCATTAGCTTCCTTGCTGTCAAGTCCCATCTTATTTGACTTTTCCAGACACATCAGAGACTGTTACCACAACCACTTCTTTGAAACACATTTTTATTTTGCTTTCCAGATTTCCATCTATCTCAGTAACTTAGTCTTTTTGCTAGCTCCCATCTGTGGCTTATCCACGAAACACTGAAGTGCAACAGGAGTTACTTCTGAGTTCCCTTTTATTACTCCATTGAAGGCTTATATCACATAGTTGCATGCCTTTAAACATACTCATTAGGCAGATTTTAGAAACTATCTCCAATTTTGAACTTCACACTTGTTTATCCAGCTTAAGACATTCATTTGATGGTCTCTAGGTAAAATGTCTCATTGAATATACCTTGTACATGAGATCTCCTAGAGTAGTCTAAGGTAGAAGATAGAATGTCTGCTATGTATCTAGGCTAAACAACTCCATCAAAGACCTCCTGATACCTGGTATTCTGCAATCTACATTCTTGCCAGTTTTTGTGTCTCAGTAAATAGCAACACCATTTACATCACCACTGAAATCTAACACTAATATTCTTTTTTTTTTTTCCTTTTACCACAGTCCCAAATCACTTTATTGGGAAGTCTTGATTACTGTATCCCAAACTATTTCTGAATCTGGCCACCTTCGAGGGCTCCATTGTGGTACTCTCCATTCTTGTCTAAGCCACCGCCATCATTTAACTATTACTGAGATAATCACTTCATTTACTCTCTTGCCTCCACTATTGTTCCCTGTGACAGAGCCAGAGGGAATATTTAAAACACCACACACACACACACACACACACACACACACACACACACACACACACACACACACTGTAGGTCATTCCTCTGTTAATATTCTGCAGTATTTTTCCTTTCTATTTTCTTTTTTTTTTCAATAATATTCTGACACTTGTCTACTTTTCTGACCAAATTCTTCTTTTTGATTAGCAGAATCCAGACCTAACTACACCTGATGTAGTTCTAACACTTAGGAGAATAATCTAATCTGGCAATAAAATCCCTGAAACATATTTAAAAATAGATAAATCTCCTAGTTTTTAGGCATGCATTTTTCAGTTTTAAAATTCATAAAAATTGATTGCACTTTTAATTCCTTCATTTGCTTTTTACTAGCCCTACTTCTGGCTCAGAAAAAAAATACCTAGGTAAATTTTTTAGAAAAATACCAACATACCTCTTTCTTAATATGGGAATATGATGGATAGATGATGGATAGGCAGAGAGATAATAGACTAGTACAGATGAATGCATTACTACAATAAGAATGTTTTTAAATTTGTATTTTGTTAATAAAGTGACAAATGGAGTGACAAATTCCCACATTAACAGGATGGAGGAAGAAAGTGAGAGAGGGACAGAGAGACTAAGAGTGACATTTAGGGAGAGAAAGAGAAATTGAGATTGGGAGAAAGAAAGAGGAGAAAGAAAAGAAAGAAAGAGACAGAGGTTGGGAGAAAGAGACAGAAGGGATGAGAGGAAAGGACAATAGCACTGACAGTAATGATGTGTGTATTGAAATGTAGCTCTGGAGCACCTGGGTGGCTCCATCAGATTTTTGATTTCAGCTCAGGCCATGATCTAAGGGTTGTGAGATCAAGCCCCACATCTGGCTCCCTGCTCAGCCAGGAGTCTGCTTGAGATTCTTTTCCTCTCCTGCTCCCTCTGCCTCTCCCTCTGCTCCGATGCACGCTTGCATGTGCACTCTCAAATAAATCAATCTTAAAAAAAAAAAAAAGAAAGAAAAAGAAAAAAAGTAGCCCTGATAAGTGTGGAATGAAGAATGAAAATCCATTCTGTTCTTTCCATCTTCTTATATCCCATACTCTCTGGGTAGCCTAAATAAACTGAATTTCTTAGAGTGATTTCGTATATAGTCAGATATGTCTTATCTTCATCTTTCTCCCCTTTGTACCTTAGAGAGAAAAAAAGTAGCAAGAAATCCAAGTATCCTCTTAATAGGGTAGATCTTACTTGCCTGGAAGTAGTAATGCCAGAACGTATAGTAGTTGAGTGGCTCCTTCTTCGTAATAAAGCTGTCAGGGTTGACATCCCCAGGATTCATGGTCTCCTCCTTCCTCCTCCTTGAGCATGGTGAGGGGATTATGCAGATGAGTCTCAACACTGTCTGCCTAGGAAACCTTGTCTTGTGTTCTTGGCATACTCTGAATTTGTTTCTATACCACTGAATACCCACAGCTCAGAACTATGTCTAGGGGATAAACACCTTAACAAAGCTGTTTAGCAGTTCCACTAAACGGTTCTGGCAGGCACACACTTGAGAGTGGATAGGAGAAAAATTTCTCGCCCACTCCATTCTTCTATATACCCTTATTCAAAACTCTCTTTTCTCTTTCTGTCTATCTCTCTTCTCTCTACTTCTTTAGTCTGTCTCTCACTCCATCACTCTCCTCTGAACACTTGAAGTTTTACAAAAACTAAAATAACTTCTTAGAGTTCCTTTCATTAAAGCGAGGGATTATCTTTTATATTACTAGCTCAGAGAGAACAGAGAGGATATTGGGAATGGAGAGAGTGTTAGTCATCCAATAATCCTCAGTTTCAGATCACAAAAGGACTTTGACACTGTGGGGCACAGTTAAAATTTTATCCCCAGTATGATGGAATCTTTATAGAATTTTGAACAGAGAAGATTCATGATTTTTTTAAAAATACCAAGCTTTGGATTAAAGTATGTGAAGAATAGTCCCTAGTGGGTAGGCAGTAAGATTGGAAGCAGATAGATAAGCCAGAATGCTAATGCAGAAGTCCGACAGGTACGGGACTGTAGCTGGAACTAGAGACCGTGTGCTCTTCTTTTTGCCAGTCTGTCTTTCCTTAGTTTCAAATAGTTTAATGCCTTACAAAAGAGTCTTTTTCTCCATTTTTGAGAAAAGCCTCCACAAGTAGATGTTAAACTCATCTATCTCTATTTTCCCATTGTTTATAAATACTATAGTTTCAGGGTTCCCCCCCCCAAGTTTATCTAGGTTAGATCTCAATGGAGTAGTTATATTTGCAACAATTTCCTTAGCATCTCTTAAAGACTGAAAAGTTATGCAAACTAAATCTTTCTCTAAAGAACTTCAGTTTAAAGGAGATTCTCAAGTTTTTTCCAAAGGAAAATCAGATTTAGGAGTCACACTACTCAACTTAAATTTGTATCTAATCCTTATTTTACATTAGAGTTAACTACTCTAAATCCTTGATAGGAGCAGCCTATAGAAAACGAGTGAGATCTTAGGGGTTTATCTGTAGTAGTTTTGCCCAGATGAGTCACTCAGTGGCATTCTATTTCTTTTTCTTTTTTTTCCTCTGAGAAATAAAGGTTTATGAATGCATTAATCTATTTACGTTCTCCAGCATATTGTTTTTAACGCTTCTGGAAAAATGCCTTATCAATCCACATAAATATAGATTTTATTTAATCTATACATCCATATAAAATCAGTTCTGTTGTAAGCCTATTTGTACAAAAGAGCTAAATTTACTATATGGAGAATTTGGGAACTAATAAAATGTTTGACTAGTCCATAACTAATATTTGAATGATCTGTTGTTTCAAATATAAGAATTACTGAATTTAAGAATTTTTTAAAGATCTTTTAGATTTTAAGCCATGCACCAAAATTGACCTAATCATGTGTAATCCCCATCTAAGGCCAACAAATTAGAGTCTTATATTTTAAGGTTATTAAATGTTTAAATTACCATTTTTCTAGATCAAAAATAGGTATTTTGATATTGTCAATTTAGATTCAAACTATATAGAGACTATGAAGTGATTCAAATACACACATGGGGAATGCTTCTAATAGACGCAATTTAAGATTTTATGCTAGCTAATTAAAAATATGCAGTAAAAGCTACTTCAGGGTAGATATGGAATTCAATGAATTTACATAATATCCCTCACTGTAACTGATGGAGATTTCCTTATGTCTAAGAATAATATTTCATCCTCCAAATAGCTCTTAAATCCTAAAACCTGCAGGGTTAAATTTTTGTTTTCCTTCTTTTCTCGTTGTCTCTCACATAAATTCAACTACTGCTGTACACTATCACTAGTCCCGTATATCTTCCCAAGTCAAACCATGTATTTAATTCTGCATACATCATTTATACTTTCTTCAGGTATTTCAAATGTATATATGCAGAATAACCTTTCTTCCCTCCCACCATATTTTGTCATTTTTCGTTTAAGCCTTGGGTGGTGACATCACCAAGCACCCACTCTGAAAATAAGACATCTTGGTGTCAACCTTAGATTCTCGTTTCTTGACTTCTACTTTCAATAAATCAACAAAACAGGCTGATTCTATCTCAGAAATGTAACTCAGTTACTGCTTCTTTCCTCTACCACTCCAGTTCTACTACCTCAATTCAGGTCTTCCTCGTGTCTCTCTGGATTGTTACAAAGGATTCCTAATGGTTTCCCCTAGGATTTTCCTCTCCTAGCCAATTGGTTAAGCGAGTCTCTTCTTAGATGACAAAGAGAAAGCTGATGTTATCAACTCTGATTAAAACTTTATGCTTTCTTTTTTAAAAATTAAGGCATCCTCTAATCTTATCTGAAGCTGAATGGACATCCCCATTTCCTGCCAATGCACTATACTTTGTTTTGCTGATATGCTGAAATTCTCACTACCATCATGTGTTGAGATTGTTATTGCGATTGCTATTAATATTACCTTTTACATTCTTGTAACTTATCCCTTTGTATTTTTTGTTTTGTTTCTTGCCTAATAACTTTGCTTTTATTCCTTCCAAGTCATTGGTCACCTCCTACTCTTCCCTCAGAACCAAGTTTACTTCATGTAATCTTTTCTACCTTCAGGAGGAGTTTTGTTTTTTATGTTACCAAAGCAAACTATGACATATTATAACCTACTTTATTAATCTTGTGTCTCCAAATTTGGCAAAATTTTATTTCAAGGAATATTTTATCTCCTCAAAAATATGTTTGGCAAATATAAATGTCCCAAATATCAGTATTTTAGAAGTCCTGCTTAAGACAGGCTAATTCCTCTATGAATCAAAATTTACTACCAGTTTAAGAGAAAACCATATAATTGAGGAGCAATATTAGGTAAGGTGAGGCCTACTAAAAATTAATCTGTTTTGTAGATAATAATCCCTTAAATATATATTTAATCAAATGATTGTATTTGTGTATTTATCAATAGGATCACAGAACATTTTTAATGTAAACCATTAAAAAGATGATTTCAATAATTTTTTCAGAGAGTAAGATTTGATCAGGAGGAAAGTTACTTTTTTTTTTTACACTGGACCATAATAAGCACACCTAAAGATGTTATTTTACTAAAATGAGTTTCTCTTTCATCTATATCATTCTGCTGAAAAGAGAAACATTAAGTGAATTGGAGAGTCTAACTTTGTAGGAAGAAAAAAGCCTAATGTTCCAAAAAGAGAATAACACTGCGTGTTTTCTTTGAATTCATTTTACTTGATTTTTGTTCAGTATACGGATGACTAACATTGATGACAATGAACCTGTTCTATACAGGCCATGCAAAGATAACCATGGATTTGATTGTGGGGGTGGTATCCAGGTTATTTTTTTTAATTTTCTTTTAGAATTATTTATCAAGGAGAACAATGCAATGTGATAGAATTTTAAAGAAAAAAAACTGTAAATATTCTCAAAACATTGCTTTCTTATTCTCTCTAGTTGTAACACTATAAGGATGCATAGTCAGATATAGTAAGATGAAAGATGTAAAATTCAAACAAAGTCTCTGATGAAGTGGGAATCTGTAACCATTTTTGAAAGTGGTGAAAACTACAGAAACAGTCTTAATTCCAAAATTTGCAATAAAAATAAATGATAAAATTGAAGACTTCAATATCCTTTATTAACATTTCAGAGCAAATCATTAAATAGGTATCTCATTTTTGCACTAGATATATTACCACAAAGATGGCTAATTTTTTGACATTTGATATTTTATACTTTCATTTTTGATCCTGCCAACTCCAAATTTATGTACATGTTTTCTCCCGGAAATCTCAGTATATGTAGATCAGGGCTTCTTGATGGTCTGTGATATTTTATATTTTATTTAAAGAATAACTCAAATAACTGAAACAACAAATATATTCAACCAAGGGAAGTGACACTGTTGCACAGTGGCAAATTTTTGTTTTAATAAAGTTAATCCAATAATACAGGTTTTCTTGGTTTCTTTTCAGTTGTGGCCTTTCAATTAATTATCAGGGCCCAAAATGTGGCCTAGTAAGGACCATAGCCTTAGACACAAAGACCACAAAACTCAATCGAGTCAACTCATGCTATTGACTTCACCACATAGGTAATCACTATGGATATCGTCTTCAGTGGTTCTGGTCCAAAAATCAGAAAATGAAGAAGACATTAATGACACAGTTAAAACAGAATAGATCCAATAATAAACCATAATCTAGATATAAATTATATCTAATTTATATTAGATATAAATTAAATATCTAATAATTTAGATATTAGTCTAATTTAGACTAATATCTAAATTAATCCATTTAGTAAAGTAAAAATCACAGATCTGCAAAATAAGAAATGACCAAGGAGGAAATAACTATTAGAAGAGAAGGAAGAAACACAAATTCCAATAGTGTCCATTTCATAGAATTCTAGGCAAATATATACGGAAACCTAGGTTAGGTTAAATAGGTTAAAAAGAAAAAATTTACTTGAAAATCTGGGATGCCTGGGTGGCTCAGTTGGTTAAGTGTCTGCCTTCAGCTCAGGTCACGATCCCAGGGTTCTGGGATCAAGTCCCACGTCAGGTTCCCTGCTCAATGGGGAGTCTCCTTTCCCTCTGCTTGCCCTGCTTGTGCTCTCTCTGACAAATAAATAAAATATTAAAAAAAGAAAATGCAATTTTCCAAATTGACAATAGAAATAGTAAACTTAAATACGTTAATTTTGTTAGGATGAATAGAGAAGACTGTCAATGAATTGCTCCCAAAACTACCAGGTTTTGTTACTTTCTCAGGAAAACTGAACTAAACTTTTAAAAACAGATAGTCCCAATGATAAATTGTTCCAAAGAAGATAAAATGAAGGGAAACGTCTAAATACTTTTATAAAGTATGTCACATGACCATCGGTAATATTTGCCCCATAGAAAAAAGGGAAACTTTGAATAAAATCTCTTTCATCTTCTTTTCAGACCTATCCTTCTTTTCTATCTTTTATTGTCACCATTGAGGATAATCCTTTGCCTCGGCTCTGGTGCTCATTCTTATCTATCATCAGAATCCTATCTAATGTCTTTCCTGGAGTTCTTCACGAAATGTATTTTTACTTGCATAAATCACGCACAAGGGAAATATAGAGACACAGTATATAGTTTTATCATATTAATTTTTGAATTTCTTAAAAGTCACAGAATCTTCAAAATGATTAAGCAATAGCTGATTTGTGTGACTCTTGTTGTTATTGTTCCCTCAGAGAAATAACTTCCATGGCTGTTGAAAGGGAGTTTCAAGAAACCAAACCTCCCTTGTACATGTTGCTCTGCATACATTTCATCTAAATTCCTCTCAACATGACTATGTGATGATTTTAAATGACATGTATTTAATATACGAAAATGTAGAAGTCCCTAAAATGAATACATTTTAGTTGAGACCTAGTTTTGTGAATAGGCTATGCTATTGGAAATGGGAAAAATGCATGCAATAGTATATTTAAAGAAACACAGTAATTATATAATTTTGATATGTTCTTTTTTGAAGGAAAATGTATGCATCTTAGAGTATAAAAAGGATTTCTTTTATACTGGTTGGAATAAAAATTGATCATTATTTAGATCATTCTTAGGCTGTGGGGAAGTGAGACTTAATTTTTATTTTTGAGATTTTCTTTAGAATTTGCAATATTTTATAAGCATTCTTGCCAAGGCATCTAAAAATCTAACATTAATCCAAATATATTTTCCCAATTTGACTTCCTGCTTCATTGCTACCTTTGATTAATCCAGAATGCATATTTGTATTGGAAAACAAAATCCAAAAATTCAATGAATGGTATTCACAGAAAATTTAAAATGACTAGTGACCTTCATCCCTACTCATAGCAGAAATAGAAATCAAAACAACAACAAAAGTATTTTTCACATGTGAGAACTGCACAAATAGTTTAAAGTTTGAAATTTTAATATTTTAATAGTGTGGGGAGAGGAGAACTTTCATGCAAAAATTTGAAGGGTTATATGGTAATATCTAACAAATTTATAAATATGTATGACCCTTGTCAAAACAATTTTAGTGTAAGAATTTGTACAATATACACAAAACTTCAGCAGACTGCATGTGAATATATTCATTATTATTTGTAGAGAAAAATGGAAACAATCTATAAATCCATAATTCTAGACATGTTTAAGTAGTTATCAAATGTACAAAACTATGCCCTTAATAAAATAACAAAAACCATCCAAATATTCATCAATAGGGGAACTGTTTCAATAATTCTGGCATATCCATAAAAATCAATTCTATTCCTCAGAAAAAAATTACTTTGTATATGTTGATTTGTAAAATCTCAAAGATAAATTATAAAATGATTAAAGAAGAGTGAAGAGTATGGATAGTATGAAAACAAATATTAATTAAATATATTTATATGCTGGTATATGCATACCAGCAACTTTTAAGGGTTTACTCTTTAAAAAGAGTAAAACTAGTTGTTTTAAAATATCTTCTACTGCTACTGTCTAAAATTTAAATCCCAAACCAAAGCTTCTCATTCGTAAGAATTGCAAGAAAATATCTCTGTACTTCTTAAGCATCCCAATATTAGAAACTTGAGGTAATTCAACAAAAGACCATGTCTATCTGTAGAGCTTTAAAATGATATTATGCTTTGACATTTTTAATAAAGAAAAAGAACATAAAATCAGCAATAGATATTTTCCTTTATAAATATATATTTATGTTCATTCTGCCCATCTGGGAAATAAAATATTTGGTGTAGTCAGAGAATTTACTGACTTTTGGTGTTTAGCATAATAATTCCTTCTTTTTGTTTTTACTCTGACATTTACCTAGAATTCAAGTCAAAGAGACAACTAAAATATCTGCTGCTTTTGTGAGCTTGGTTGCTGTGTTACCCATACAATAAAAGATTTGTGATAGTCAGGGAGGGTATGGGACTGGGAAAGATAGGAGAAAAAGACAAAGAATGAAGGAGGAAAAAAACACACAGAGAATCTAAGCTTGTGCCCCTTAACTGAAAAGGCACAGTTGAATTTATTACCAATCCAATGAATTTGAAAATTAACAAACATGAGATGTATAGAAAACTAATTCTAGAATACTATTACCATGGGAACATTTCAGAGGGATCCATGTTGCCACTGGAATGAAAACACATACATATACACATATATACATTTACACAGGACTTTGAGATCTCAGCAAGTTGGTGCCCTCGAAAATTGTCATATCCACGCTACAAAGCTTTTATTCATCAACATATTGGGTTTAGTCTAAAGCTCCTAACCTCCTTCTAGTATTGATTTCAGCAGCCTTCAAAAATCACTGTAGCTTGCTACAATTTGCATTTTGCTGGGTAGCATCAGAAGAATTGACGATATTTCCTAAAGCTTGTATAATTTTCCCAATAAAACTCTTTTAAAAACCTGTTTAGTTGTTCAATATCCATTTTTATTCATGTATCTATGCTCCTCTAATCCTGTTGGGTCAATTCCCTAAATCTGCCTTGTTTCTGTGAATTCCCTACAAAATGTTCAATAGACATTTATAAATAAGTGATGTTGCATTCACAAGTATATGTTTGCTATTGACCGTGCATTAGTGTTCCCTATGCATGCCTTAAGAAATCTTTCTACCTTGATGGCACATATTTATGACAAGGGTTCACTCTTTCACACCAAATCTCATTACTGAAAATTGAAAACTACTACTGCTTTCCTTACTGGTTTTACCTTTTCAATTTATTTAATGTGTATATTTCCCATGATCCATTCTAATCACAAATAAAATGATCAGAGGAGACAGAGCTACTTAAATGGGAGAGGCTGTAACTAGAATTCTGGATGGCTACTCTTCATGAAAGAGGGTCAGGTGTTGGATCTCAGAGCAAAAAGAAGTTACCAAAAACCTGACTTCTTTATCATTGATGCTAGGGATAATAATAAATGATGTGTACTTACTGGAGTAGTTTTCACTGCATAACACAACTGTAGTGGTATGAAAGAGTATGCAGTTATTTCTCAATCATACATCTGTGTGTTAGATTGGGTGGCTCTACTTTAGGCTTTTTGTTGAGTTTTGGTTAGCTACACAGATCTCGTTCTGAGGCAAGTCTGGGGGGACAACATCTACTGGGCCTTCCTTTTTTCATGGAGAAAGGTGGAAGATCTCAGAGGGCTCAGTAAAAGCACACACGATAGATTGAGAGAATTCACATTCTGTCACTTCCACATGGTTTTAGTTGTAGTCAAGACCAACACTAATGAAACATAAAGGTGAGCTGATGAAGGAGCAGGGTAAAATACGTGCTGAATAATAAGTTAATTTATTACAGTAGTCATTAGGAAAGAGACCAAAGAAACAAATGAGTTTCTTTACAAATTCCCTATACCAAAACAGAATAAATTAATTGAATGTAAGGGGTTAGCAGCCTTCAGTATTCATGAAAAAGTGCTCCTTTTTAAACATTTCTGTCCTATTCTACTTTGTGATAGCATAGTGGGAGACCCAGCCTGGTCCCCAAGCTATTTCCAGCAGGTGAATCCAAACTTCTAGGACTAATGTGCAAGGTAGAGGAGCACACAGTTTATTTCCATGCACTTTTGAAGAGCAAACTAGGAAGGCATTAATCCCTAGTGAAATGGAATTGGCGCTAAATAAAATCCAGATATCAGAAGGAATAGGTATTCCACATATCCAGAAATCCAGATTTGTGTTCAACTTAGATCCCCATAGACAAAACTGGGTTTTGCAGAGAGGAGAGGATACTAGGTAGAAATAGAGAATTTTGATATGGGTAACACTTCAGTATGGGATCGGTAAATAAATTATCATGTACTTGTTAGAGACATTATCCCCTACTTTGCTTTAGCATCTTATGGAGCTATGCCCTTTGAGGTTAGTGATAGCCATGGCCAGGAAGGAGCCTTGCTGAAATCTCCTTCAAAACAAACTGCTGCTAAAATAATAGTTCATTCACATCCAACACCTACCATCCTTTTGGATCTACCAAGATGGTCGCAGGAAGGTCATACATCCTCTTGGGCTACTCTCAGGCAATGACTTAATGTGATGGGGCAGAGTGGTATTAGAGCTTCCCCACTCAGGCCAGACTCAGAATTCCTATAATGGGCACTCTTTGCTCTTGTGGACTTCACATTGGCTGGCCAGGGCTTTCCCAGAACTGTGCCACAGTCAGAGACTCTCCCCACTCAATTTTTCTTTCACTCCCTTTTTTTTTTCACAGGAGTCAGCATGCTTTCGGTCTGAAGGCTCTCACTGCTGCACACTCCTACTTTATCCTTCACAGAATTTCCCCCCAGTAAAAGCTTTGTACCTCTAATCTCACATAGGTATTTGATTCTACAAGAACCCAAACTGACATAGTAATTGAAAGTGAAACTAGTGGTAGTAATAAAAGACTGAATTTGATGCATAAAGTAGTGTACTTTAGAAAGCACATGACATCATACAGAAGAAAGGAATGGCCTTCAGCACCTTATGGAATTAACTCCATGATGCTAACCACATAGCATGTTAGCCACATAGGTTTAAATCTCTGATGAATATAGCTTGGAGATAAAGATAGATCAAACAGAAATAAGTTGTAAAATCCAGCTTCATTCTGATTCCTCACACATTAAGAGAAGGATGTTAATTCAGTGTATAAATAAGATGCCCATAGTAAAGTGATCTTACAGTGAAGGGACACTTGGATTGCCACCTTTAACTCCACTAACATTCAAACCTGTCCTGCCATTTAATGGTCTAGTACATTTTCATTCAAACCTGTCCTGCCATTTAATGGTCTAGTACATTTTCTTCTATAGACATGGAAAGCCATAAAAATCTGTTTTGTTATTGAGTAATTGACAGTGACCTAATAACCACTATTCTTTAAAAAAGAAAATAAGCAGAGTGGAGGCTGAGTAAGAGGAAGAGAATGCTTACAAGTTCCATGGTATTTTGGATGTTATGAGTCAAGTGACAAAGGCTACTTGCCAGACTGTTAGGTTTAGTAGGGAAGAGCAGATCCAATGTCTGGGAGAAGCTGGTACCAAGTTACAAATCAAAAGTGATCTGCATGCTGTTCTTATAAATCACTGTTTATTTCTTCTTCATTGTCATATACTCTGTATTTTTTAAAAACAGTGAACACTGAGTTAAAAAAATAAATGAGAACAATGACAGGTAGCTCATAACAGAGAAATTTGAGTACAGAAAGTTAACAAAACAAATGAAATGGAATTTGGAGAGCAAAAATTGGATGTGGATTAAATAGTCTTTAAAAGATCATAAATTACATCCAAATGTATTTTGTTACTGGATTTATTGTTTCAGTTTCCTATCATGTATGGTGTTTCTTACCTCACAGTAAAGTGTTTGAAGTCACCAAGGGGTGCCCAGGTGGCTCAGTTGGTTAAGCATCTGCCTTTACCTCAGGTCATGAGCCCTGCAACAGGCTCCCTGCTCAGCAGGGGAGTCTGCTTCTCCCTCTCCCTCTGGTCCTGCTCGTGCTCTCTTTCTCTAATAAGACCTTTAAAAATAAAATAAAATAAATACATAAATAAAAATAAAGTCACTGAGTTGCTTTTAACAAACTGGAGTGATATACAGTATTGTAATATTCAGTTGATGGTAGGGGTCTGAGCTAAGGTGATAGTTACGAGAACTCAGGGGAAGGAATGGTGAAAAAGGCATTGCAAAGAAAAAAATGAATCTCTTGTTTTGAGTCTTGAATACCATCCCTTTCTTTCCAAATCAAGATGACAGATTTTAAAAACAAAATGTATTTTGGAGTTTGGTGGGGGGATGGGTGAATTAGGAAAAGGGGATTAAGGGTACTCTTATTGTTATGAGCACTGAGTACTGTATAGAATTGTTGAATCATTATATTGTACACCGAAGCTAATATAAACAATTATACTTGAGATATTCTTTAATATGAAATAGTTTTAATAAAAATCCTAGAATATTAAAAATTTAAATAGAGGGGTGCCTGGGTGGCTCAGTCAGTTAAGTGTCTGACTCTTGATTTTGGCTCAGATCATGATCTCAGGGTCATGAAATGGGCCCCACGTTGGGCTCCTGGCTCAGAGCAGAGTCTGCTGAAGATTTTCTCTCTCTCTGCCCCTCCCCCCATTCATGCATGCAGACACACTCTCAAATAAATAAATCTTTAAAAAAATTAAATACAGATAAACAGACTGGTATTTTATATACATATAAAATGCAAGTATATATGTGACTCCAACTTGCTTATTATCTGAATTTTAGATAGAAAGAATTTAAGTTCTATAGCTACCAGGTTGTTGAAGTCTTATGTAGAAGAAAATATACCAAAACATCCAATACAAATGCCAATTTTTGACAGTTGTATTCTTCGTTAAGTACCTTTCTTTTAGGCCACTGGACTTTCTGCATGTATACAGTCAATTACTGAGATTTTCACTTGACAGTCCTCAAAAGTTTCAACAGGAAACTTAACCTTTCATAGGTGCTATTCTGCTGAAACTCTTCTTATATCCTCTGTGTGGATAAGTGTATTTTAAATAAGACAGCCAGAAATCAATCAATTACCCACACTGTGCTTAAAAGTAGGCTAAGAATTTCTCATTGGTATGCAACTATTCTAGGATCTTCAATTCAAAACTGTTATTTATGTACTAAAATTTTATTTATGCTATTGTTTAGCAGGCCTATGTAGCTACATAAATTCCAGGGCTCTCTTTCTCAAGTGTCCACCAGGGAAAGAGTTCAAATATACTTTTAGCAGTCAATATCCTACTGTAGGCTACAGTAAACAGTCATTATTTTACCCTTTTATCCCAATTTTATATACATTTTAAATGTAGGATGACCAGAAATCACAAACTGACTATGACAATAATGAAGAAAACTTTTCCAAAGCATATTAAAAGTCATTTGTTAAAATCAACTTGTTAATAATAATCTTTCACCAGCTTTTGGTTTTTTGTGTTTTTCACTTTTTTCATCTAAGAAAGCAACCCTGGAAGCCAGCTTCAGCTCAGAGAATTATCGTTATACTGTGAGCACACTCCAGACATTTTCTAACATCCCTTCATCACTATTGCACAGCAGAAACTTTGATTACCCTATGAAAAAAGAAAGCCAAACATAATGTAATGGATTTTGACATAAAACTGAGCATTTAAATGTATCCAAGTTTGGTATGCAAAGCAATAACTCACAGGAAGTTCTGCCACAATTCAATTAGTCTCTTTGTTTTATGGTTACAATTTACGTTGCTGTTATTCAATGGTAACTTCTTTCTCTTGTGTTCCATTTGAATAATTCTCATATTTAAAAACATATTAAAATGCTTGAGGCATACCTTTTAGTTCTTTACTTTAAATGTTCCATCAATCCTAAGGTGAAAGCAACTATAAAGTATATAATACTTTACTCAATATAGGTTAACTGCTCTCTCAGATAGGTATCAGTATCAAATTTTATTATCTGCTTTGCCTTCAGTTAATTTTTTAAAGTTAGTGCAATTTTTTTCCTTTTCTTAAATAGTAGCAACAATTTAGTATTTTTGAAATGATAAAATATCTTATTCAATTACATATTTACTGCATGTCTACTAAGTGACAAGCACTATGCTAAGCACGGAGCATAAGGAAGGAAGACAAGTCCCTGCCCTCCATAAAAGCTCCCCAAGAGTCTTACTGTGGAGATGAACAACTAAAAACCCGATATAATCTAATAGTTGTTTTGAAGAAGACAGGCTACAAATAGTACCCGAGAATATGAGGGACAATTAACAAGACTGGAAGTTAACAAAGAGTCAGGAAGTTTTACTGGAAGAGGTAATAATGGGATGAAAGGAAGAGAGAACATGCCAGGGATAGGAAGAACAAAGGATACGATGTCTAAGTACCCATCTGGGAATTGTTTCCCTACGTCCTCCTCTGTATTCACTGAATTACTTCATAGTCCCTTCTTCCCTCCCATAGCCCACATAAATAAAAATGGGGCAGCAATTGTGGTAACAAAGAAGTACATACAGACATAGTGAGTTTTCCATTAAAACGGACTTAGAAGCTGGAAACTGATTCAGAAGTTGGCTATTATCCCTGTTGTTATCTTGGGAGATCCTTCAAACATTAGGAATCAGCCTGGGGCCTTTTGGTCATGTAGATTTCAGAAACACTGATTGTCTTTAGAGATCCTGCTTAGCCTCAGACCAATTAACACATGCAGATTTTCTACTACTAATTTATTCTTTGAATTTGTGTAAGTCCTAGAGACTCATGTCACAGGCATGAAAAGCACTTTTCTACCAAGCCCTATTATGAAACAATATTCTAAGTAGAATAGAAAAGTACAAAATCACAGACACATGAGAAAACATTTGATGGAATTTGGGTTACCGTAACATATGGTAGGATGGGAGTACCTTCAAGCCTATGGTTTCTGTGTAGGCAGCCAAAGTGTTTGAATTTTCCCTATTGGGATATTTTCAAACACCTCAACTGAAGTCCTTGAGGACTGAGCTAATATGAACCACATTGACTCTGGGGATATTGTCCACAGCTCAGAATATTTTGATGCAAAGGTAACATTCCAGACTCACATTTTATCCCTGTCATTTTTACATATTTAATCTTTTATTCCTTAATATGTACATAGTAACTTTAGTGATATTAATTCCTTCAAATAAGTCAACACACTTAAAAGATATGTGATCATGGTTCTGTGGCCTTAAACATGTACACAGTCTCTTAATTTTACCCTATATTGAGAAGCACATAAAACCTGCGTATAGAGAAGATATTGAAAGGATTTAAGAAAACAAGTCCCATGACTGGATCTGAAATTTGGGAAATAACATTTATGTGAACAGACTGACACTACTGGGATATTTCTGAAATGAATTTATAAAAGGCTGAACCAACACAAAGACCCTGGCTACATACAACCATGTCAATTCAAAGCATTAAGGTAGCATAGCATAAGCGCAGATGGGAGTTGGGAGTGCAACAGGTTTACTTGGGGTAGCAGCTATAAACAATGAAGGTGGAGGAAGCAGGACTTCTCAGCAAAAGATTTCAGATAGCAAGACTCACCTGGCACCTGTTAAATGAAAGGGGACTAGGAAGGAGATTTGGGCAAAGAGAGTCTCAGAATGTGTTGCAGATCTAGTTAAGTTTTTACCCCAAAACACTGAGCTCTAGAGCAAAGATCCCCTGTTATAGGAGTCCAGTGCTGCAAAGAAAAGGCTAAGCCTGAGAACTCCTGCTGTGCACGTTCACTGTGTGGGCTTCCCTGTGAAGAGCATGGCCTTGAGAGAAAGTGGCAGATTCTCAAGTTGTGGCAGCTGGAGGCAAGTTCTTCCTTGAAGGGAGAACTGAGTGGTGCACTTCCAGGCTGCCACAGGTGAACATTTGTGGTGCACAGATCCCCTCCTCTGTACTTATTTGGAGAGAAACTCACCTAGGTCTCTAGTGGGCCTCATTTCCTAAGGGGGAGACTTAAAAGGTAGAGGGCCTTAATTTCCATCGATCATTTTTTATTCTAATATTCCTTCCAAATTTCCTTTGTCTTCAGCTATCGTTTCTGCTAGTCTTGGAGACTCAGCTTGAAAAGAGATACAAATCTTCATTTCCTCAGAAATGAGATTCCCTGGTATTAAATTCCATGCCTAAAGCCCCCAGATAGTGGTGTCAGCTGAGACCCTTTGGGCAGAAAATACAAGGCATACCCAGAGTAGGTGACTGTTGTTTTGAGAACAAATTGCAAGATCTTTTAAAATAGAAAGGACTCAGTAAATTCACAACCAAGTAGCTGATTGTTTCTTTCATATATGGTGACATATCAAGGGCTCATCATTTATTTCTGTTGCTGCCATGTTGGGCATCCAGAGGAAGCAATAACTAGACAAACCGTGATTAAGTAGGAATCCATGTCCTTGAACCTATGCACAGCTTCCACTTCTGCCACCATGGATTTCCATTTGTGGGCCTGATAATGCCTTGTGAATGAGTAGTCTTTCTGTCCCTCTTTCCACATTGAAATTAAGTACACACACCGCCCCCACCCCTAAAATCAAAGGCCACATATCATGAGCTCAGAGTGTATTAATCTACTCTAATAAAAATGCCAATCCAGCATGGCAGATGACATTTGGACTACTACTTGGTTGAGCTTGTGGTAATCTACAATCATTCTCCAGAATCCATTTGATTATTGTTGTGGCTAGACTGCTGAATTGAATAAAGGTATATAAAGGACTGTTATTCCACGTACTTGAGATACTTAAAGGTGGCATTAAACTTCATCACTTCCCCGCCACCTCAAAAGGATGTTACACTGCTTTAGATTTACTACTTTGGCCAAAGGGGTGTGATTTCAGAAGGTCCCATTAGGCCTTTACCACTATAATAGCCCTTACTCCACAGGCCAAGCACCTAATAGAAAACGTTGCTCCAAACGTCAAATAAGTCAGTCTCAATTATAAATTCAGAGTATTGAGAACTAACCAACAAGTGGATCTGTGAATGCTGTGAGGCTGGACTTTAGCCAAGCCTTCATGTTTTACATGACCCTTATATGCCACCATCTTAATAGGTCACTATAATGATGTTTTGACCTCTCGGAATTAATGTCATTTAGACTGTTTCCAGTAGTTATTAAAGTGTCTGCTAGTCCTCCTTCCCCATCCTACAGTACACATAAGCAAGTGGCTTTATAGTCTATGGAAAGCGTGGGGGCTCCTGGGTGGCTCAGATGGTTGAGCGTCTGCCTTCGGCTCAGGTCGTGATCCCAGAGTCCTGGGATTGAGTCCTGCATCGGGCTCCCTGCACCTTGGGAGCCTGCTTCTCCCTCTGCCTCTGTCTCTCTCTTTCTCTCTCTCTCTCTCTCTCTCCCCCCCATCTCTCATGAATAAATAAATAAAATCTTAAAAAAAATAAAGAAAGCCTGGGGACTCATTATGCATATACTTGCTCTATGGCTGTAGAGTCCTTCCTCCTGGTGACCAGTCATCCTTTCATTCAATAGTATAAGGTTGGAAAATGGTCTCATTCCCAGGAATTGAATAAAGGGAATTGAACTTTTATTGAGGTAACTAGCCTTGAACTCCTACTCATCCGTTTTCCTTCCTTTTGATTATTTATGTGTTGTAGTATGCTAATTGACTACCTATTTATTTTTGCCCTCAGAAATGCCATACTCTAGTATTCATCTGCATTATTCTATGTGTGTTCAGGTCCCTTAGTTGCAACTCTGACCTTGCTGGTATTATGATAATTGTGACCACTTGGTGTCTGGCATTTTAGTATACTCATTGATGTCTATTTCTTTGAGGCCCCTCACACCCAAGCAAGCCAAACTGTGTGACAGCTTCTCCTGCCATCAGCCTTGGCTTTAGAAAAGAACCAACTACCACTGAACTTCTTAGTGAAATTAAAGCCCCTCTCACCTCATTCTTGATGACCCTGGTGAATGGTGTGGTGGTTCTTTTGGTCTCATGTAATATATCCGTTTTACCATACCCAGTTTCCTGGACCTTTTAATCCTTTCCACCACTACCTGCCATGGAAATTCAAATATTTTCACATCACTCAACAGGACCTACATTTTTTCCAAGTTTCTAGAAGTAATTCAAACAGCTAGTTAGCAACTTCCCCTGGGTTCTTTACTACAGTATTCCATTTTGTATCTCCATAATATTTCTGAATCACAAATCAGTGAAGTCTCTCTCTTTTACAGTCTCCTTGATTATCAAGCATCCCCTTAAACCCAGAACACTGGTACTCTCCTAACTCTTGATTAATTATGCTATCTAACTTTTGCACCTCCTTTAGGGCATGGACTCTTTCCTCCTCAATCAGGCCTAGCATATGCCTGGCTAGATGATGCTACAATTGGCAGTAGTCAAAGAGTTAGGAAAAGATCTTAGTGGGGCAGATCCTGTTATGGAGCCTCTTCAGTGACTTTCTACTCGAGGAAGGTGACAGTTCCTATTAGGGAAGGACAGACTTCTGCAAAGTTGAAGGTTTAAAAGAGTCTAGGAAGCCAAAATCTTGAGTGTAATGCATTCAGATGCCCCATGTTATGTCCTAGAGAGACTGGCTTTTTGAACCAGGTGCCTAACTTTACCATAACAGACCTTCATCAGCTGTACATTCAGTGGGTCTTTGAAACTCAGGAACTCTATTAAATACTGAGTTTAGTCTTCATATTTTCTTGCTCTCCCACCGTAGCAGACAAGGGTTTCTTTGTAAGTTACCAAAAGGCCCTCAACCTCACACTTAGTTTTCAATTTTTTATTAGCAGCTCTGCTTTTCATTTGCTGTAAGAGGTCAATGCAACTTAATATCAGCTAGCCAATTCCATTGCCCTTGTTGTGCATTGTGCCCTCCTCTCCATCCTTTTCAAACTGGTGAATTATTGTACTAAGACAGTTCCTTCCACTGGAACGTTTTCCCAAGTATTTGAGGGTTTAAAGATTAATTGTATGTTAGAAAAATCCATTGCCTGATTTTTTCATTGAGTTGTATACGTTTTCCAACTATTGAAAAAAAAATCACCAAATTATGAATATGAAAACATAACAAGCCACAGTTATCTCTATTGTTGACTATGCAAAATGAAATTATTTTCAAAAAAAATTACTTATTGTATGAGAATGTAGAAACTAAAACAGTGAGTAAACAAGAAATTTGTAATGAATTCCTGTCCATTAAGGGAGTTTTAATTAAGAATTCAAAAAGAGAAACCAAAGTAATCATTCAAGAGTAAAATATAATCTCCAAGTGATTGGAGACTCAAAGGTAAGTAGAGAAATATTATGCTTCTTAAAAGTACAAATGTGTAGGATTATATAGTGAAATACTACTAAAACTCTACCATGTTATAGCAAAAGCAAACAAGATCCTTTCCCGAGAGATGGTCTTCTTTTTAAAAATAGAACGTCGGAAGCTTGGTGTATTAGTGGCAAAATGTGTTTATCTAAGTGGCATCAATATATTAAATTCTATCTGATAATTGAATGATATTACATGTTTTAATGTACTTTTCACACTACTGAAGAGGAAAATATCATTTCTGTAGAGGTGCATAGTTTTTTGTGTTCCTTTGTCAAAAGAAGAAAAAAAGAAGAGGAAGAGGAGGAGGAAAAAGAAAAAGACAGGAGGAGGGCGCCTGGGTGGCTCAGTTGGTTAAGCGACTGCCTTCGGCTCGGGTCATGATCCTGGAGTCCCGCATCGGGCTCCCTGCTCAGCAGGGAGTCTGCTTCTCCCTCTGACCCTCCCCTCTCATATGTGCTCTCTCTCTCTGTCTCTCTTATTCTCTTTCAAGTAAATAAATAAATCAATCTTAAAAAATAAAAGACTGGAGGAAATGAGCAGGCAATAATAAATAGCTCTATCTAAGACTTTCCAGACAAGCAGAATATGAAGACAATAAAGTTGATGATCTAAAGCAATTAAAGTTGACTGGAAAAATTGTGGAAAAAGTAATTCTAGGTATTTATCAATAAAAAATATTTATATTCCTACATTTTTTCCTAAAGTAGCCACCAACAATGTGGGATTGAAGATGAAAGAGCTTGAGGAAAATACTTAAAATTAGCCCATACATATGTATTACCTCAACACTCCGCCAACTAGAGTCAAAAATGATTTCTCCACGTGTGCACATAAGTGCGTGTGTGCGTGCACACACACACACAAATTCTCACAAGCTAATGCCAAAAGCATAGAAGCTATTTGTTGCTAAAGAGCACATTTTTAAACAAATGTAAATTGCATAATTGCCATATTTAATGTATTTATATAAAAAATTACTAGTTTTATATACATTAACTTTAACATTATATTTAGTTCTTATTTTGAACGTATATTATTTTTAGTAATTTATTTATAAACTATTAGAATGTTAACTCTGGCCTACATTACATTTTATGTATTTTATACTCTTAGTGTGTATATATATAAAATTGTATATATATAATTGTATATTTGTATAATTGTATATATATATATAATTGTATATTTGAATTCATTAGTTTTACTGATTTTATATTATGAATTCTAAATATTTTTAAACTTTGAACACTTATACTGATTATGTTGTAATCTCTTATAAATTCTGAACACTTTCAAATTTAATATTGAAATGCATTTTGTTCTGCTTTTTTAATCACTCTGAGGCTCTAGGATGGATGATGCTATCCACTGCATTATTAATGCATAAGGACATGCTCAGAATTTTTATCAAAGGAAGTGGCTGAATAGTGGTCAGATAATAGAACAGATATTCACCCTGATCCTCTATCCAGTATCTGAATGTCTGAATTCCTTTCTTAATCATTTTACATATAAAGTTACAAATTTTTATATTTTTGGAAAGATTTTTTTTCAAGTTAACTAAAATGGGCTGTCTTCTCAGTTTATCTGAGTTTTCTCAGTAGGTTTCTCTCTGCTTGAAGTCACTTTCCTCTGATGAGCACATACTTTTCTTATAATAAATCATGGACACTTTAATTTTTCACTGCCTTTTAGTTTTCCAAATTATTCCTAGTTATTCCTTCAAAAATACTGAATGTGAGGATTTAGACAAACATTAGTAAAAGTCTCCCTGCCCTCAATGATATCATAGCATAACAGAGGTGAGAAACACATAAATCAACAATTATAATTCAAGGATAAGAGTGCTCTATAAATGTTTCTGAAGGGACAACATAAGGACAAAGGGGAAAATGAATAATGAGATATTTGATTAGAGATGGATTGAATGGACATTCTCAGGGCCTAAGTTATGTGGAAAAATAAGTAGAAGATTGCTATCCAGGGTTAAAAAGAAGCTTGCCAATCTAGATAAGGTCAAAGTCAAAGTGGATTGAAAGAATTATGATTCTGGGATAATAGGAAGTTGTGCCAACAAGTAAGATGCTCAAATTTTTTTTAAATTTTTTATTGTTATGTTAATCACCATACATTACATCATTAGTCTTGGATGTAGTGTTCCATGTTTCATTGTTTGCGTATAACGCCCAGTGCTCCATGCCGTACATGCCCTCCTTAATACCCATCACCAGGCTAACCCATCTGCCCACCCCCTCCCCTCTAGAACCCTCAGTTTGTTTCTCAGCGTCCATCGTCTCTCATGGTTCTTCTCCGCCTCCAACTTACTCCCCTTCATTCTTCCCCTCCTGCTAGTAAGATGCTCAAATTTAAAGACACAGAGATTGAGGAATTCCAAGAGACCACAAAGTCTGGAAAATCATCCTGAGTAACAATGGCTGAGTGAAGGTAGAATCATGGAAATGAGAATGTGAAATTCTATTCTGTCTGTTGTTCTGTTTGCAAGTATGCAGGTGGTTTGAATAGGAATGTATTTTCTAAAATCAAATACGAATTCAAGCTCATTCTGAATTCTGATCAAACATTTTTTAATGAATGGTCTGCAGTTCTACACTGAGATTGGTACCATCTGAAAATTAATGAACATTCCATTTTAGCAACTTAAATGTTAAATCTGGTTTTGTCTTTGATCTCTGGTACTGCAATATTACCAATTACTTCATGGTTTAAAGACCATACACATACTAAACAATTAAGAATTTACTATGCACTGAGCACTGTTCTATGTATTGTTTATATAGCAACACACAATGTGGTAAAGATTCAGAGGTCAAGAAGTCTCCTATGTTTTGATCTTCCTACAGCCAATAATACATTCACTTCTAAGTCATATAAAGCACACTACAGACAACTCCAGTGATATTTATTGATTCCCTCCACTATTAGTAGACCTTAGTTAAGAGATCAGGTAGTCAGTAAGAGTATGTTTTTGGCTCCCTACTATACCACAAACTTTAGTACCTAGAAATTAGAAGAAGCAATATGCTTTTCTTAAAGATGTTAGTATCAGTTATGATTTTTCTTTATAAAAAAATCTGGGTGTTTTATCACATTGTCATTAAGAGCTTGGAAAATTGTTCTCTTTGGAGAATGACACTCTCATCTCTCTGTTTCAGTATCTTAGCTCAAAACATCTACTAAATTTTCTCCTTACCACAAATACAATAATGTCTAAAACAGTTTTGTTTTTTTTTTTTAAAGATTTTATTTATTTGACAGAGACACAGCGAGAGAGGGAACACAAGCAGGGGGAATGGGAGAGGGAGAAGCAGGCTCCTCGCGGAGCAAGGGAGCCCGATGCGGGGCTCAATCCCAGGACCCTGGGAACATGACCTGAGCCGAAGGGAGACGCTTAACGACTGAGCCACCCAGGAGCCCCTAAAACAGTTTTTTAATCTTTCCCTCAATCTCTACCAATTTATCTGTATTTTAAAGATGGACTCCTAGGCTTCCCATTATCTTTGAAGCAAATATTTCAGTACATGTAATTATGTCACAGAGACCCATCATTTTCCTTCAAATGTTAGGATATTCCTTTTCCAAATTTATGTCCATTTCTCATGTTATCATCCTAACTCATATCCTTAACCCTCATATTACATTATTAAAACCGTCTTCTGTGTAACCTTCTGCACTAAAGCTGCTATTCACTCTGTGAGATAAATCCCAGATCTTGTAGATTTGAAAATGGCAGGGTGCCTGGGTGGCTCAGTTGGTTAAGCTTCCAACTCTTAGATTTATCTTAGGTCATGATCTCAGGGTCATGGGATCCAGTTGACCGTTAGGTTCCACACTCAGGGAGGAGTCTGCTTGTCCCTCTCCCCGCCCCCCACCTTGTGCTCCCTATCTATATTATTTAAATATTATTAAAAGCAGGGAGGGTACACAAGCAGGGCGAGTAGCAGAGGGAGAAGCAGACTCCCCACTGAGCAGGGAGCCCCATGGGGGTCGGATACCAGCACCCCAGGATCATGACCTGAGCTGACAGGCAAACACTTAACTTACTGAGCCACCCAGGTGCCCCAATAAATAAAATCTTAAAAAAAGAAAAGAAACAAAGAAAAAGGAAAAGAAAAAAGAAAAAAGAAAAGATGGCAGCATCTTCTAGTGTCCCAGGTATGGATAATTTAAAGTTAAGTGTGTAACATTTGAAGACTGATGTAGTGCTCTGGTTTGATTTAGAGTAGTGTTTCCCGAAATATGTTTCCTGCTCTGGAGGCAACATCACCACCTGGGACTTAGAGATGCAAATTCTCAGGCACCACCTTGGACCTACTATATCAGAAGAAACTCTGGGAGCATGGTCCTGCAGTCAGTGGTTAAGCAAGCTCTCCAAGTTATTAAAATGGACCCTAGGGCGCCTGGGTGGCTCGGTTGGTTAAGCCACTGCCTTCGGCTCAGGTCATGATCCTGGAGTCCCGGGATCGAGTCCCGCATCGGGCTCCCTGCTCAGCAGGGAGTCTGCTTCTCCCTCTGACCCTCCCCCCACTCATGTGCTTTCTCTCTCTCATTCTTTCTCTCAAATAAATAAATAAAATCTTTAAAAAATAAATAAATAAAATGGACCCTAAAGTTTGAGGATCACTGATTTAGGACACTATTTCAGGCTGCATTTAACACTCACTGTAGCCCTTACTTTTATTTGTGGGGGGAAAGGTTGTGGGTTCCAGGTCTCTGCATAATGTCAGCAACTTTAACTGATGTTAGCATGGTTAAACTAGTAGCCACAGATATTGCAAATAAAAACCATCAACAGAAATACCTGAAACTTCACCCAAAGGACTGTTCTGACTTTGCTTTTCAGCTGTATGAAATAAGCCCACAAATCATCTCTCCTAGGTTCTCACCCTGCTGTCTTTAAACCCCAGCTGCAGCTTTTTATCTAATCATGCTGAAATTTGGTGATTTTACATTACACTTTGTATCTTGTCTCTGATGTGACAAGGGTGCTGATGCTAGTAACTAATGCCCTGGTTGTTACGCTATTAGAATTACGCCCAGGGGTGCCTGGGTGGCTGAGATGGTTAAGCGTCTGCCTTCGGCTCAGGTCATGATCCCAGAGTCCTGGGATCGAGTTCCGCATCGGGCTCCCTGCTCCTTGGGAGTCTGCTTCTCCCTCTGCTTCTCTCTCTCTCTCTCTCTCCCTCTCCCTCCCTCCCTCCCTCTCTCCTCCTCTGTCTCTCATGAATAAATAAATAAATGAATCTTAAAAAAAAAAAGAAGCATGTCCAGGCACTATGCATCTAAAAAGGGAGTTTGAGCCATTTAATACATTTGTGTATTATCTTCCCTTTGGGATTAGGAAATCTATATGGGCGGTGATTATGCTTTATACACCTGTGTTCTACTTATTAACCAGTACAGTGAAGCTCAGACTTGTAATATATTAACTGTGTAATTTTGGCTTTACCTCCATTTTGACTTGACAAACTTTGTTTATATTTTACTTCATTTTCAGGTATAAATAATCATAAAACCAAGTGACTGTTGAAAAATGAACTATGTAGTTGGACATCACCTTGGATTCTTATATTGACTGTTTCTCGATTTTTCATTAGATCGGTAGCCCTCTATAAGTCTGCATGCTGTTATAAACTTTTAAACACTACCTCTGCGATTCAGAGCTTATTGCAAAATTCAGTGAAACCGTCTTATGATACCATGGTAAATAAAATACGACCATAGATCATGTGCAGCTTCTCTTGTTAAAAGTGAAGCTTGCTTCCTTACCCCTTGAATCTTGGCAGACCTTATACCTGCTTTGAAGAATAAATGGTAGTAGAAGTCACATTGTTTGAGTTCTAGAGCCCAGGCCTCAGGAGGTTTTGCTGTGTCTACTTTCACTCTCTTGAAACAGTTCCAGACGAAGTCCATCCTTACCTCCAGTAAGTGGAGAGACCTTATACAGTAGAACCACAGAGCCTGGACCAACAGCCAGCCAGCAGCGACCAGACTTGTGAGTGCAGCCATCTTTGTTTAACCTCCTAGACCAGCTGATTCTCTAGCTGAAAGCAGCCATGTGAGTGAGGCCAGGTGCAACTAACAGAAGAAACCACTGGCTAAAACAACAGAACTGGGAGAAATAATAAATTAGGTTTAAATCAAAATGTTTGGTAGTTGGCAATGCATCCTTAGTAATCTAACTAAAATTTTTAAAAAAGCAAATAATATTCTGAATTGTTTTGTTATAATTTTCTATATACTTTTTGTTTATATGCTGATAATGGTTGATCAGACATTTTAAAGGCAGCCTTTTGAATTTGCTTCCATTAGAACTTATTTTAAAATAAAAGACCAATGCTGGGAAATTTGTAATTAATGATCTAGGAAAATCTGGTCTCACTGCCAACTGTGCACTTCTAAGGAGAGATTCTATCATTCTAACTACTATTCCCCTGTTTTCTTCTCTGACAAGGTTATAGTTAATGGGCTTCTCACTGTGTATCTGAAATATGATAATTAAAGAGAAATCCTTCTTCAAGCATATGCAGCATTATAAAAATGACTTCCAAATAACAAACTGACATATAATACTTATGTCTGGAATATACTAAATGTTTAAGTTATTTGCTTTTTTTTCCAAGAGTATGGTTTGGTGACTATATTAAAAATCTATTAAAATGTAAACAAAGAAGTCATATTAGTCACATTATTTATAATGTTTTTGTGAATCAATAATTCCCATTATTTTATTTGTAGTTCAAATTTTGTAAGAAACTTAAAACTTACCTGCAATAGATCAGATAATAAGTATGGAATTCAAAACTAACATATCTCAAGTATTTTATTTAGGAACACACAGAAACATCCCTTCTAAAATTTCATAATTTTAAACCATTTAAAAATAATTTTCAAATATCATCCATTTACATAATTTTGTTTAAATGATCCAACATAATTTTTGAATTCCTACCATGTGCCAGATAACTATTTTCAGACCCCGGGACACAGGGAAATGAACAAAAGAAAAAAAATGGCTCTATTGCTGGAACTTACATTCTAGAGTTGGGGGAGATAGACAATAAATAACCTAAATAAACACATTATACAAAAGTGTTTATACAATCTTCTGCGTGCTGGATGGTAAGACATGTTAGATGTTTGACAATACATAATATTTTTGTTATAATTTTTGATGTCTGTATTTGATGTTGTATTTTGACGTTTGTAATAAAAGTTGTAAAGACAGGTAGAATGGAAAATGGGCATAAAGACTAATGTTAATGTGGAGGGAGATGGAGTGGTGCCATTTTACATAGGCTTGTCATGGAAAACCTCACCAAAAATATGGCATTAAAGCAAACACTTAGTAGATGCAAGGAATAAAATAAATGTATTTGAATATCTGGGAAGGGCCCAATTTAGAGGGAAGTTTAAGCACAAAGACTTGAAACAGAAGCATGTACAAGGAAAATCTGGGAGGTTAGTATAGATGAAAAACAGTTAAATGATGTGAAAAAGAGGAGATGCATTCGGAGTTAAGGCAAGTCCTTGGTCTTGTCCATCCACAGCCTTGTCGACTGGTAAAGACTTCGGCTTCTAGTCCTCAGAGTGAGATGAAAAGTGATTTAGAGCATTTTTGAACAGAGTATTCTTTTGATTTGACTTATATTTTTAAACGGTTACTTGATAACTCTATAAAATAGACTGGGTGAGTGAAAAGAGGTTGTTGCAATGATGGAAGTTTGGACTAGGGTGATAGTGGCAGAGGCTAGAAGTAAATGGCGGGGTTCACTTACTGATTCATCCTCAGTATAAGGACTGAGCCAACATGATCTATTGATGAAATAGGTGAGGGAGTGAGAGGGAAGATGAGGATTACTCCAATTTTTTTTTGTTTAGAATGCCATGCATACTTTCTATGAAGTGACTATATGTATAATCATTTCTTATATAACACTATGTTGGGTGGTTTTACCATAATTATCATAACCACTCCTATATGGCTGATTATTTGTCAGATTGTAATAAACATTATGTTTATTTACCATCCAACATGAGAAATTATGTTAGGTCAAAAATGAATGAAACGCAGTCCCTGTCCTTGAGTATACTACAAATCTAGTGTGAGAGACAAACATATATATAAAAATCCTTTTGATTTAGTGTAGGAAGTGATAAGATACAGATCTAAACATGATGAAACAAAAACAAAGTACACTGATCTGATCCGAACTCATGGAAGGCATAGGAGTAAATTTCAAGGCTGGGAAAAATTTCTCAGATAAACTTAGATAAGTTTATAGATAAAAATAAATCAGAACTAAATAAATGGGGAGATACATCATCTTAATAGACTGGGAAATTCAATATTATAATTAATAACAGTGATTTTCCAGGCATTCATGATAGATTAAATGCAATTCTATTTAAGATATCCACAGGATCATTGTTTTTTAGTATACTGTTAAAAGATGATTCTAAAGGGAAAATAATAAAGATACTCAATAGAAATACATGGTGGAAGAATTTACTCTAAAATAGCAGAGCAATATTAAACTTATGATAATTAAGATGAGGTATTGGTTCAAGTGTAGAAAAATACTCATGTAAACAGAAGAAGAATTAGAAAAAAGAAGAGATGTATGGACTAATGTATAAGTAAGAGGAAAGATCAGCATTTTAAGTAAATGACAATAGGGCAATGGGGTATCTATATGAAATATAATAAAATCATAACCTCTTCTTCTGCCATATTAAAAAATCAATTCCAAGTACAGAAAAGCTAAACTTATAAATATTTAGGACATAACACAGTAGAATATTTTCCCGAATCTACTGCAAGAAAAGAGTTATTAAACAAGAAACATAAAACATTGACCACAGAGTAAAAGACTCATAAGTTAAAATACAGAAAATTAAGAATTTATTCATCAAAAGATACCATAAAGAGAATACAAATACCAGTTGAAACATTGGAGACAATATCAAAAATGAAAAAAGCTAACAAACAACTAGTGTCCAAAATATATAAAGAATATTTTCCAATAAGTTAAAAAAACAGATATTAACTCAGATGAAAAAACAAATCTTCCAAAGACTTTAAAGGGACTTTCTAAAAGTAATCTGAAGTAGGGAATATTAGAGATTACATGTAATAATTTAAACCTTAAACAATACCATTATTGAAAATATCAACTGATAGCAAGGAACATCATGAGCTACCATATTCTTCGGAACACTTCTGATATGATCTATTAAATTATAAGATTTGCATAGTTGAACTGTCAAGTGCACCAAAAAACATACATAGGACATCAAAAGAAGCATAGTTTGTCACAGACAAAAATGGAAACAACCCAAATGATCATTTACAGTAGAATGGGTTAAATAAATATATGGTATATGCATAGAGTGGAAGAGCACATGACAATAAAAATGAATAAGCTAAGCCTACATGCAACAATTTGGATGAATTTACACATAATTCTGAACAACAGGAACCAGATGCAAGAGAAGTATATACTGTCTGAATCCATTCTTAGAAATTTTAAAAACAAGTAAAACTGAAAAGAAAAAAAAAATGATTGTTTCAGGATGCATACGTAAATCCAAACTGAAGAAATAAAAACAAGGGGAGGAAGTATCAATTTTATAACAGGGGAAGGGAAGCTGGGGCGCTTCTGAAGTACTGATAATATTCTATTTTTTTATACACCACAATGAGATTATTCACTTTTTAAATTGTATTTACACTTGAAATATGTGTTCTATTCACTTTTCTGCTATTTATGTATAACATTTTAAAGAAAAAATATATAAAAAGTTAATATTTTACTGTGGAACCCAAATATTTTTGGTTACATTTAAAAAAATAGCTGTAAAAGGGGCACCTGGGTGGCTCAGTCAGTTGAGCATCCAACTCTTGGTTTTGGCTCAGGTCATGGTCTCAAAGTTGTGGGATCGAGCCCACATCAGGTGTTGCACTCAGCGGGGAGTCTGCTTGAGATTCTCTCTCTCCTTCTGTCCCTCCCTCGTTCTCTCAAATAAATAAATCTTAAAAAAAGTAGCTTTAAGAAAAAAAAATAACTGTATGTAAATATGTTACTGAGATAGAGAATATCTCAAAATCATTCTTTTTGATATAATTTTTCATAGCTATTAATACATTAAAATAAAACATGTAAAAGTTAAATTATAAAACATAAAATCTAGTATGTTAATGTTGAAAGGAAGAAAGCATCAGAAATGCTACTTCCAGAAATTGCAATCTAAGAAGGCTGAGGAAATCTACCCAACAGAAAAGAAATATATGACTGAACCAAGTTGTCATAAACAATATCAAGATAATGAAGAATGATTGAAGGTAGATGATACCTTGAAAAGCACAACTGATTCTTATTATTCATGGTAGCTTGTTGAGAAACATCATCAAAAAGACATGTCCACCAGGTGACAAGGGAGGTGGACCCCACATACTTGGAGGCTATCACCCCAACCTCTGTCCTTGGAATGTGGGTTCTGCTTGCTTTCGCATTCCCAGAGGCTGCTCCAAGGGCATAGCCTTGAGATAATGATATGATATTGAAAACACCTGCGTAGGGCGCCTGGGTGCCTCAGTTGGTTAAGCGACTACCTTCGGCTCAGGTCATGATCCTGGAGTCCCGGGATCAAGTCCCATATTGGGCTCCCTGCTCAGCAGGGAGTCTGCTTCTCCCTCTGACCCTCTTCCCTCTCGTGCTCTCTATCTTTCATTCTCTCTCTCTCTCAAATAAATAAATAAAATCTTAAAAAAGAAAGAAAGAAAACACCTGCATAATATACATGACTGAACCCAGTTAAGTCCTCTTTACAAATTTCCAAGATTTGGCAGGTGGGGCAGGTATCCATTAGTCTTGATGCTGCTTGAGACAAGCCTCCTGTGTAAGTTCCCTTTGCTTATTAAAACTGCCATTAACCAAGTTGGAGTGGCCTGCCTTTTACTTTGGTCTCTCCCTGACCTCTGAGTACGGGGACCAGTTTCAGATTACACCAGGGAAACTCCAGAGAGGGTTGCCAAACAACATAGTTATGTTCTAGAAAGTTCCTGTGAACACTGAATTGATGAATACTAAATTATTGCCCTTAAGGGAAATACAAGGTTAGGTTCCTCCTAGCCTGTGGTCACAACTTTCATTATCAGATCAATACATAACTTTATTTTGTTTGTTTTTGTTTAAATATACCTTATTAAATATATATTATTGATTCATTAACAGTGAACTCATGGCCAACAGACCAACTCATGACTAAATAAAGCTTGTGTAATCAAAAATATATTTTCTTGGGCGAGGTATATTATAGGCTTATTTTGCTTAGGAAAACTAGACAGTCCTTTAGCACTACGCTTGGGAGGTGTTTTAAACAGTGAAAGAACCAAAAAAAAAAAAGCACAAAAATCCAACAAATGTGGCACTAAACAAACTGTGAAATGCACACATGTTTACAGTATGAGACTTAAACAAGAAAACAGAGCATTACCTTGTTCAGCTTCAGTTGGGAATATGTGTCATTCAAAGTTTTCTCCATTCTACATATGTCTATAAATGATTGAAGAAGCCCATGAGTATTGTTTTGGGGATTAGAAATAAATTTCAGTGACTGGACAAATTTGCAAATATAGAATCAGTGAATAATGAGGATTGACTACTCATTAATAAAAGAGTATGAGTATCCACTCATAAAGAAACTGTTTCCATATTGTGTAAGATCCATGAACTTGTGACATTAAGTGACAGAACTTTCATTCCTTCACCAAGAATGACTAACCTCACATTTTGACAGAAATGATGAACTTTGTTCAGTGCAAGTGACAGAACACCCAGAAATTTAACACAGAGATTTTGGAATGGAGAGAGCCATATTGACCTGCCATGGTAAACTGGCTTACTGCCAAGATACACATACACGTAGGAGACCCTAGGGACTCCAGTTAAAATGCAAAGCCAGAAAAAAGTTGCAAATTTGCTGCATCTTGAATGCAACACAAGCAACGGCGAGTGAACATATTACTGCATTTAGGTGTTTGAACATAATCTTTACCAAATTTAGCATTGCCTCAGTGCTAAAAAATCCAACTCTAGGGAGCCAGGAACCCAAGTATGATTAGTACAAAGAAATTCTTATTATACTCAACTGCTGGAAGCCAACATACAGAGAAAGTCTTGAAAGCAGCAAGGGAAAAATTACGCCTCACAGAAATGCAACGTATAACTAATGGTTATCTTCTAATAAAAATATTTATGTCAAAAGACATGGAATGACACATTGAATGTGCTGACAATAAAAATCGCCAATAATTCTATAATCAGCAAATTTGTCCTCAAAGAAAGTTTCCACAATGTGTGAAATAAAACAGACAAAAGCAGAAGGAAAAAAAGTAAAAGAAAAAATAGCCAAAAACAATTATAATTGGATATTTCAATATTCTTTTATTTATTAACAGAGAAACCAAAAAGAAAATCAGTAGGGATACAGAAAAGTTGAAAAAACATTATCAACCAACTTGGACAAATCAATGACTATAGAACTTTACATCCATACACATTCTTTGAGACACAAGGAAAACTTACCATAACAGATCATATGCTGGACAATAAAATAATTCTCAATCATTTTAAAGGATTCAATCATATACTTGTTTAATCAGTACTTGTTTTCTAATCATGCCAGAGTTAAATTAGATACAAAAATCAGAAAGAAATCAAGGGAATCATATATGAATGTTAAACCACATGCTTCTCAATTACCCATGGATTAAAGAAGTAACTTGAAAATTCAGAAAATATTTGAACAGAATGATGTTAAAGTGCAAATCAAGATTTGTGGAATGAAATTAAAGAAATGTTTGGAGGGCAATATATAGTTTGAATGTTAATGGTAAATATAATAAATCATTTTTCTAAGCTTCCACCTTCAGAAATTAGAAAAAACTAAAATTAAACCCAAGATAAGTAGAAAAAAAGGAAACCAGAAAGACGAGTAGAAGTCAATAAAACTGAAAACAGTTAAACAATAAAGATAAGCAATAAAACTAAAGATTGATTATTTGAAAAGATTAATAAAATGGGTAAAAAATAGCTAAACCAATCCAGGCAAAAAAAAAAAAAAGAGAGAGAGAGAAGGCAAAAATTACCAATATCAGAAATGAAACGGGACATCCCTAGAGGTAATAAGCATATTGAAAGAATAATAAAGGAATATTATGGAATAGATCAAAGTCTTCACAAAATAGAAAAAAAGGAACATTTTGTAACTCGTTTTGAGTCCAGTGTCCAAAGCCAGACAAAAGGATCACCAGGAAGGAAATCTGAAACTGTATCACTTATTGAACTGGGCACAAAAGCCCTAAAAATAAATTAGCAAATAAAATGCAGTAATATATAAAAAGGATAATATACCTTGACTGAATAGGGTTAATTAAAGGAATTTAAGGTTGTTTTAACTTCCAAATATCAATTAATACTACATACTATATTAATAAATTTAAGACATATCATATGATCTTAAATGCAAAAAAAATACCTGGCCAAACCAACACCCATTTGTCATTAAAAATTTTAGCAAACTAGAAAGCAAAAATAGCAACCTTAATTTGATAATAAGCATATATGAAAAATCTATGGCTAATATCTTAATGATAAAAACTAAATGATTCCTAGTGAAGGGCAAGAACAAATCACAGATGTCCACTTTAATCTCTCCTCTTCAAGGTTGTACTGTAAATCCTGTCAGTTCAATCAGGAAGAAAAAAAATAAAATTCATACAGTTTAGAGACAGTAAAGAGCTCTATGTTTACTGAAGATACACTAGGGTATTTAGAAAACACTAAGAAATCTACAAAAACTCCTAGAAGTAATGAGAGAGCAAATGTGAAGCACCCAAGATCAGTATTCTATCTCACAATATATCAGCAATGAAGGATAAGGTAACAGAGGTATAGGAAAAGTTAAGAAATTTTCTCAAGTTTACAGAGGAAGGATGTTGTAGAGCCAAGATCTGATGGCAACTGACGTATAGGGAATAGTAAATTTTAAAAAATAATGACATGCACACACAGCAATTTACAATTTGTTTTAGAATATTTCAGATCCCTTCCTGTATGTATGTATGCCCATGTACAAACACGTTCTTTTTCAGATCATTTTTACATAAACTGAGTAACAATACACATATTCTTCTGTCAACATTTTTTTAACTTTACATGTGTTTTAGAAATCTTTTCATTTTACTGTATCTTCTTTTGAATGGCTGCATAATTTTCCAAAGGATTCATTTTTTTCTGTGATGAAGTTCTTCTTTTATTGACAGAGATTTAGATTGTTTCCAGCTGGTCATAATTACAAGCAATACTGCTATGGATATACCTGCATGTAATTTAAAAATATTAAACATACAGAGTTGTTTTTCTATGGAACAGGTGTCTTACATTGAATGTGCGAATCAGTGAAAATATTTATTTTAAATTTGACATAGAATACTGAAATGTTACCATCCAGTGCTTTGGTCAATTTACTTGGCACCAGGATATAAAAATGCTCTTATTCCCATACCCTAGTGATAACAGATATAATAATTTTTTAAAATGTTGCCACTCTGTTGGAACAAAATACTATGTCATTGATCTTTTTATTTTCATTTTTCTGTTAGGTAAAGTTATGTAAGAAATTTGGATTAAAATATAACTATTTTCAATTTTTTACTCTTTTAAATTGAGTGTCCTATTTTTTTAATGTTAGAATATTTCATATATTGTGACCAAAAAATCCTCTGCTCTATATTACAAGTATTTCATGCAGGCTTTATTCTTTTTAAATTTTATGTGATATTTTTTCTTTACAGGGATTTTAAATTTTATGCATTTTTTGGCAATATTTTACTTCAGAAATTTGAAGCTTATGGTGGACATCCTGAATTCTAAGTTTATTTTTAAAACTCCTAGATTTATTCCCATATCTTTATATTTTGGTTATTTACGTTTGGGCCTTCAGTCATTTTGGAATGTATTTCCACATATGTGTTAATGTGTTATGTGCAGATTTAATTGTTATATTTTAAATGGATGGCCAGTTTGAACTTAATAAATTATAAAAGAGATTTTTACTATCTTAACAATTAGCTTTTTTCTCCTGCAGCTTTAACTTGCTATATTTAATTTCTCTGTACTTTCAATCCTCAACACGGGTTGAGTTATCAGAAATGCCACTGTTCACATTTCTGAGTAACTAATTGTCTGGCAAAGTAGAATTTGCTCTTACCTATTCAAAATAACACATTCACCACTATTTCTGTTTATACCTATTTTGTACATACTACCTTTAAGTCTCTATAAAAATCATTCTTTGCCCAGCTGATCATAGCCCAAATATCTCCAGAATTCATAGTTTTGCCAGACAGACTATTCTGACAGAATTAGTAGAGGTCAATAGATAAGAATTTATTCCTCAAAATCTGTACCTCCCAAAAGTCATATTCCACATCAAGTATATAGATGTTGAATTAAAGTCAGGTGCATAAAAAAAGGTTTTTGTTTGTTGTTTGTTTTTTACAGTTTGAATGTTATCCATCTCTCTCTCTCTCTCTCTCTCTCACACACACACACACACACACACACACAGAGACACACACATACACACACACACACACACACTCCAGTGCAGAGTTTGAGTCTCCCTATTGATCCTCTCTCTTAGTTATATTATGGATAGGGGAACTTTGGGAATCTTGCTGAGTAGCTGGTAATGTTAAGGTGATGCATCACTGTGATATAAACACATTAAAATAAAGTACTACTGCTTAATACTAATTCAAACAGCACAGCACATTCAATTTTCACTAAATAGCTTTTCCCAACCCCTCTTATACCCATGTCTAGAGGATTACTGGAGCTGTGTTTCAAAGAGTTACTCAAATTTTGCACAGCCTTCCAACAACATGTTATGGTTACCAAAGACAAGAAGTAATAATGGATTAATTCAGCAAGGGCTGAATATGCCTTTAATAGCCATGCAATAGGCTTATCTGGGCCGACAAAGTGACCCCCTTTCATGTCTGTTCAATTAGAGATAATAGTTGAAGGCATTAATCACACATATTTTCAACAAAACTTTCTCAGTTAAAGACACCCTGCAAATGATGTGGTCCAATGCACATCCGCCCATTAGGGTTGCTATGACTATGGTGAGCCTGATGTGAAAGACAGGATACAATCAGGTCTGAGACAATGAGTGGATTTTCATATTTAATGGCCTGGGTTTTCAGCTTGGCACAGCAAACTGAATAGCAGTGACCTAAAGATGACCTTCCATTTTTCTTCTTTGATTTGTCCCCAGGAATGGATAAGGCATTGGGATCCTGGGAGTAATCAGAAAGCAAGCATATTCTCTTGTATAAATGAAAACATCAAGGAAGAGTCTACCCCAGAAAACTTTTGTTTTGTTACTGATATGGGAGAATCCTCTTGTTATTAAATTATTCTCAACTTAAAGGTCTAAGAATACAATAAAAAATTTATAACAACCAGGAGTGATGGGACCTAGGAATTCACCCTACCACTAAATGTCCTTGGTTATATGCTTTTGTCAGGTTTTCAGTTTGCCCATCTATAGAAGCATTTGAACAGATTATCTAAAGTATTTAGATATCAAATTAAATGGGTTTTATTTTATAAAGTGAATATGGAATAGAAATATGAATTAATGAGTTGAATGGGTCTCTTTTCTCTGAGGCAGAAACGAGATGGTGCATGGAAAGTGCTTAACCAAAGACTTGGTACAACATATGCTGGGTGTGTTCATGTTGCTCCTTCTCTCCTTTTCTGTGTCGTTACGGTGCATGATATTCCTTTCAACTTTGAGAATGCTGGCATTCTTCATTCCTAGAAGTTTCCTAGAAAACTTTTCTCAAGAAAACATCAGATATCAACTATTAGTATTTATGAATTGAATTTTACACATTGTTATTTTAGTTGAATAGTGCTGATTACAGAACTACCATATATTGAACAAAAGAATCCGACGCTACCAAGTATGTGTGAAAAAAAACAAAGGCTTCTAGTAACACAATAATACAGTCTTTGCACTTGAAGTAAAAGAAAAAATGTGTATATAACATATATATACACACTATATAATATATATATATAATTCAAAAGACATTAAAACTGTTAATTCATAAAACAACTTACTAGTGATATAAGGATTGCCCGAAAGTTGGAAATGACCATGAGTAGTTGAGTTAGGAGATAGTGTAAATTAAGCAATCAGAGGAATTATGTGAACTAAGGAATTTGTCTTTATATCCAGATAAATTCATTTTATTTCACGTGCTTAATTTAAACTAACCCATTCAGTTAGTATTCCCTGGTCACACAGATTGAAATCATTTATTTCCTGTGTAGTCCCACTTCTCCTGGACATCAATTACAGCATTTGTATTATTCAGCCTTCTGTTGGCATTGTTTGTAGGTATAGCTTTACCAGTACTTAAACAGAGGTTGTAATTTTTCATTACCTCTACAGTACTATGATATTTTGCCTGATTTATTAAGACTAAGGCTTTTTGTTTGTTTGCTTGTTTTTTGTTTGTTTTAATTGAGTGGAAAATGAGGGAATACAACTCTGCATAAAAGTAAAGTTTATGTGAATTGAAAGTGTAGGACTCGTAAAATCTTTGACTAAGTGTGTGGTGTTTGAAAGAAAAAACAAAGCTGAAAACATAAGGGGATATAAGTGTTTACTGGTAGAATATCTTATAAAGAGGTATAAATACTTACATTTTCATTTTCAAGAGAGCTGAACACCAGTAAATGCTTCTGGGATATGGCAAGTTTGGGACCATTGGATTGCTAGAGAAAAAAAAAATACCCTTAGGAGGTAATATTATAAATTATAGTGTGTGGATGTCTAAGAGTGTTTAAATAGGCTATAGTTATATCATTTTATTTTTTAATTTTTTAGGTATATAATTTTAAAACTGTATAATTTATCCCTAAATTTTAAATGGAAACTTTTTTTTAAGAATTCTGAATTTCTGTTATAGTTCTGCCTGGTTTATTTGTTGATAGAGTATTCTTTACTAGATACAGGTAAACTGATAAGGATAGATATGTATAGATATATATAGAGAAAAATTATCTTACTGAAAATTTGTTCCTCCCTGGTGTACTAGAATTAGTTAATGATATAACACAAGCTGGCAGTAATTTTAAAATTTATTTAAATACACATACACAAATTATATATATATATGTATTTATATATGCACACATATAAATAGGTTAGAACAAATTAGTATTGTAATCACTGTTCAAAATATAATATGTAATCGATTATATATCGATTATATATATAATCTAAAAGTTTCTAAAACTTTTTTTAAGATTGTATTTATTTGTCAGAGAGAGAGAGAGCACATGCAAGGGGAGCGACACGTAGAACAGGCAGAGGGAGAAGCAGGCTCCCCGCTGAGCAAGGAGCCTGGTGCAGGACTCAATCCCAGGACCCTGGGATCCTGACCTGAGCTGAAGGCAGTTACTTAACTGACTGAGCCACCCAGCCGTCCAACTAAAACTTTTTATATGGAAATAATTTTAAAATACAGAAAATTTCAAGAATAGTGTTATATAATACATATGCACACTCTTATATTAGACTTCTCCAGAGAAACAGAACCACTGTGTATGTATATATGTACAGAAAGACAGGGAGAGAGAGAGAGAGAGATGTGACTTATAGGGGGAGAGAAAGACTTATTTTAAAGAATTGCATCACACACCTGTAGGAGCTAGTCATTTTGCAATCAGTGGAACAGGCCAGCAGGTGGGAAATTCACATAAGAGTGGATGTTTCAATCTTTAGGCCAAAATCGTTAGGACAGGTCAGCAGGTGGGAACTCAGGGAGGGTTCCCACGCTGCAGACTTGAGTCAAAATTTCTTATACTTCTTATGGAAAGTGCGGTCTTTGCCCTTAAGGTCTTTAAATGATTGGATGAGTCCTACCCACATTATGGAGAGTGATCTTAAAGTCTACTCATTGTGAACATTAATCACATCTACAAAAGACCTGCACAGCAACGTCTAGACGAGTTTTTGACCAGACAACTAGGCACCATCACCTAAGCCAAGCGGACACATAAAATTAACGACAAAAACACTATCCAATTCGTGATTATTAATTTGCATCATGTTTCTTGGGACATCTAGGTGGCTCAGTTGATTAAGCGTCTTCTGCTCAGGTCACGATCAAGGCCAAAGTCGGGCTCCCTGCTCAGCGGGGAGCCTGCCTCTCCCTCTGCCTGCCGCGCCCCCTGCTTGTGCGCTCTCTGTCTCTCTCTGACAAATAAGCAAAATCTTTAAAAAAGTATTTGTATCCTGTTTCTTTTATCTACCTATTATATTTTTATGAATTATTTGAGATTAAGTTGCATATATCATAGGCCTTTACTCCTAAATATTTCAAAGTATACTTGCTAACAATAAGGCCAGCAGGTACAGGAGAAGATGCACAAAATAACTAACCATCAGGGAAATGGAAATCAAAACCACAATGAGATTTCACCTCAATCTGTTAGAATGGCTATCATCAAAAACATAAGACATAACAAATGTAAGGTGAAAATGTGGAGAGAAGGGAACACTTGTGCACTGTTGAGAATGTAAATTGTACATGAGAATGTAAAATGTAAAATTCCACTCTAAAAATGTGTGGAGATTCATAAAAATATTAAAAATAGAACTATGCGTGATCCAGCAATTCCACTTGGGTATATACCCCAAGGAAATAAAAACAGAACATCAAAACAATATCTGCACTCTTCTGTTTATTGCAGCATTATTTTCAATAGCCAAGATATTGAAACAACCCAAGTTCCTGTCAATGTATGAATGGATAAAGAAGATGTGGTATATATACAATGAAAGATCATTCGGACATGACAAGGGAAGAAATCATGGCATTTGTGACAACATGGATGGACCTTGAGGTAATTAGGCTATGTGAGGCAAGTCAGGCAGAGAAAGGCAAATAGTGCATGATATCACTTATATGTGGAATCTAAAAAAGTCAAGCTTGTTGAAAGATAGATTAGAATGGTAGTTACTAGGGGATGGGGGCTGGGGAAATTGGGGAAAGGTTGGTCAAAGGACACTAACTTGCAGTCAGAAGATGAATATGTTCTGGAGATCTAGTGCACAGCATTGTAATTACAGTTAAACAATATTGTAATATACCTCAGAATTGCTAACAGATCAGGTCTTAAATGTTCTCACTGTAAAGCAGACACGGGACATGATGGGGGTATTTATTAGCTGACATTACTCCTAGGAATGGTAATACACTGTAATATGTACAATGTCAATTATATCTCAATAATAAAAGACTCTAGTATTAATGAAAAAAGTCTCTAGCATAAACATGTACACTAATAAGATTCAGTAATTTTAATATATGATGCTTTTATGCAATATGCCACCCATATTCCAATTGACAGAATACATTGCTTATAAGATATTTTTTCCACTTCAATATATTGATTCAATCTAAAATCAAGCATTATATTTAGTGGTCCCATCTGTTTAGTCTCCTTTGATTTGGAATATTTTACAGTTTTACATTATCTTTTGTATCATTAACTTTTTTGTAAGAGTATACTTCCATGCCACTTTTTTTTTCATAGAACATTCTTCATTTTAGTTTTGTCTGTTTCCTCATGATTAGATTCAAGTTATGGATTCCTGGCAAGGATATTACATATGTGATATCATTGTCCTCAGAGTATCGTGTCTGGAGACCCACAATATCCATCTGCCCCTTATTGATGTTGTTAATTTTAATCACTCAATCAAGGTGTTATCTGTACAGTTGTTATTTTTCTCTGGGAAATACGAAATACATAGGAATAAATTTTGAGCCATGCAGATATCTTCTTCCTCAACCAATTCTTCTTTATATTTATAAGCCATTGAATTTTTTTTTTTTTGTCTGAGCCGATTTTTATTTTGGCGGTTGGTGATATTTTCATCTCCAGAACTCCCTCTACCAATCGGACTGTGAAATTTACCATAAGAGTTCTTCCTGCTCTTCATTTGTTATTTTTGTTATAGTTGTTAAATATCAGTATGGACTCAGGATTTCCCATTTTTACATTGGCCTTATTCCATTATCATCCTTCATTATTTTAATATTCAAATTGTCCTACGTTGGCCACTTGGAGATCCTTCAGGCTAAGTCCTATGTACTTGTGACTATCCCTATCATCTTCAGAGCACTTACTCACTTTCCATAACAGCCAGGTGTTCCCGGATCATTTTGTATTACGCTGCCCCAGGCCTAGTATCAGCCATTTCAACAAAGAGAATGTTAGTTTAGTTGAGAATGATGAATTATTCTATTAGAAACTAAGATCAGGACAGTAGTTCTGCTCATTGGCACTCAGTTGTCTTTGTTTCTGAGTCCATTTTGTGTACAGAGCTAGGAATTTATGTACTTACACATATACACATATAAATGCACCCACACATACATATGCATATATATTATACACATATACATATTTTAGAAATGATGGGGATCAAAGTGATACTCTCAATTTCAACACATCTCCTCGGGGATTTTTTTCTTGTCTTTCCCATTCTATATTTGTGCATCATATATTCCACCATGAGAACTGTGGCTCCTCAGAACTTCATTATATTAATCCATTCTCTCAGTCTACAATATATATAAATTTGTTCAGAATCGCTTCAACCATATCACTACCAAATATAAACCCACCAAAAAGAGTACAGGATTTCCCTTCTCATCCATCCCATCAGGACTGAGGACAGGTAGTCAAATTTTTTGTCCCTGGATTTTTTTTTTTTTTTCCTTTCAATGTGCTTAGGTTATCCATTGGAAATTCATTTAGGTTTGTTTGTTTTAGTTTCACATCTGCTTTAAGTTTTATATTCCTCTTCCCATCATTATTGACTTAATATATATTTTAAGGTTCATAGAGTATTAAATATTGACTATTGGTTTCCACAAGTCAAAATTTATACAAAATTATAGAATTAGAAGAGCATTTCTTTCATATATTCCTTCTACTCCTTTACCCACTACCTATTGTATGTGAGTAACTTCTTCCTATGCTTCTTTTTATGAAGATAAAATATGTATGTTCTCTTATGTCACTTCTTTCCATATATACATTTTTGTCTTTATATTTTTTCATTGAAAAACATCTCCTGATATCAAACCATATCAGTTCACAGACACCTTTCTCATTCTTTAACAGCTGCAGAATAGACCCTTTTATGTATATATCATAAGCTGAATATATTGATCAATTGCTCATGTTAGAAACTTAGGTAGCCTCTAATGTTTTTCAATTATAAAAATACTCATCTACATACAAAGAATAATCATTGAGATATATATTTTTTTGTATTGATGGAAGTGTATCTTCAGGGTAAATTCTTACAAGCGACATTGTTGAGTCAAAACTTATAGCCTATGTCATTTTGTTCTATGTTGCCAAATTTCATTCCCTAGAAATTGTACCAGTTTGCATTTGCAGCAACAATATACTAAAAGGCTTACCAGAGGTGTAACCTAAACTCTACTGAGTACAATTTCTGATTTATTTAATATAATCAGCAAACACTATATTACTTTCAATTATGGAGGAAAATAAAAATATATAAACCAGAGCTAAAAGTAGACCAAATCCTACCAGATCCATAGTCGAGCATCTTTGAGTGCAGATCTTTTGTAAATTAAGATGATTAGCCACTATTACATTGCTCTACTCTCTGGAAGAAGATACCATTAACAGTAATATCTATATTTTTAATGCACACTTTCTCTGGCATTCATAAAGTAATTATTAGATATAACAAAATATAGAGTCACATAACTGAAAAATAAGGTTTAAAAAATGCACAGTAGAACACAGACAAAAATATGGTACAGATATTTATATAGGCAAATACAGAATGAGATGGAGGAATAAAAGATGGAGAATTTAATCAGATTGTTAAATCCATTAAAATGACATTCTAAATTAAAAAAATAAAATATTTGATATTAATAATTATTAAATGGGCTTAATAAAGGATTAGCCACAACTGGATTCAGGATTAGTAAACTGGAAGATGGGATAAAATGTCTTCTTAGAAAAGAAATGGAAACTATATAAAACAACATTAAATATAGACCGGGTACCATAAAAAGTCTAACCTACAGTTGGAGTGACAGCAGGAGAAAAGAATAGGGACAGACATAATAGGGATGAAAAATGGCTGAGAAGTTTCAAAGCTGATGAAAGACCTCAAGTCGCATATTCAAGAGTCTCTGCAAACTCCAAGCAAAATAAATAGTAACAAAACTGCACCTAGAGACACACAACAGTAAGACTTCTGAGAAATCAGACAAGTTTACTATTTTAAAAGCATCTAGAGGAAAGTGTGCATTATCTACAAAGGAGTAATATTAAGACAGCAAACATGTTTCAATAGAAATTATAGAACCTTGAAATCAATGGAATGGCAATGTCTAAGTGCTAAAACTTAAGGAATCCAAAACCCAAGGAACTATTCCTCAAGATGCAGGTAAAATAAATGGTTCTGATAAAAATCTGATAGCATTTGTTACCAATCAAGACTAAGAGAATTTTAAAGTAATTTGTGAAGACTGAAGGAAAATGACCGTACATGGAAACACAGAAGTACAGGAAGGAGAGCACAAAGAAAAAAATAAGAAGAAGAAAAGAATAAAAATAAATGAATAGTAATAAAGTAAATGAAGACACAAAATAAGAAGTGTTTGTGGTGGGGCGCCTGGGTGGCTCAGTTGGTTAAGCCACTGCCTTCGGCTCAGGTCATGATCCTGGAGTCATGGGATCGAGTCCCGCATCGGGCTCCCTGCTCAGCAGGGAGTCTGCTTCTCCCTCTGACCTCCCCCCTCTCTCTCTCTCTCAAATAAATAAATAAAATCCTTAAAAAAAAAAAGTGTTTGTGCCTTTAAACTTTTTAGAACAGTAACTCAAAATGTGGGAAGGAGTAAATGGAGTTAAATGTTCCAAGTTTCTAGCAGTATTAGTAAAAGTAACAATTTGTGTTAAAGTGTAACAAATAAAAATTAAAAGTTTTCATCTATATAACAATAGTAAAATAATATACATAGCAAGTAGTAGAGGCTAAAATAGCTTTATACATTATAAATTATTTTAAAAATCTGAATTAGACAAGAAAAGAATATAGAAAAGGTAGGTCCACAGAAAACAAATAATAATATGAAGTATTTAAAAATGATCCACATACGTGTATGTCTTTAATAAAAGAAAGTAAACACTAAAAACATAAAGGGCAAAGCAAGAGATATTAAGAGAAAAAACAGGAGTAGTGTATAGACATTAAAAAAATTACTGATAATAACATTAAGTCACAGGAATCCTATACTTACAGGTTGAATAGATAGGGGCAGATGAGTTTTTATAAATCCGCATACATTTGAGGAATTCACAAACAAAAAATAGTCTCTTAGTTACTAGTTAGATCATTCACATATATTTATATTATTTGTTTTTATTTTTCTCTTTCTGAATTAAATAGCAGAAAAATAATTCAAATAATAAATTTATCCTGTGTTCAATTTTTTGCCTAAAAGAATTATGCAAAATTTATATACTACTCAAATTCTTTATCATTAGGGTGGCAACGTAATGAAACTGTTTTCTAGAGTTGTTTTAGAAATCTATCTCTGAATTATTTGAAAACTAAAATGATTCTTCTAAAAATGTATCTGAATATTATCTAAAATACTGAGAATCAGTATTTTAGGCTTCTCACTAGACCACTAGATCAGGACTTCTTAGTGAGGACACCATAGATACCTTGAGCTGGATAATTCTTATTGTGGGGGACTCTCCTGTTCACTGTAGGATGTCAAGCAGGGTCCCTGGCCTCTACCAGAGATTGCCCCAGTTGAGAACAACTGCAGCACTTGGTCTCTAAGTATTTATTATAATTCGGAGGATAGCTATGACTTTTATTTTCAGGGACAGATGACTTAATTTCATTGGATGTTAGTTCTCCAGAAACATTAGACATCTTCATTAAGTAAAATACGCTATATCACTGTGAAATTTACATTATCAATATTACTTGTTTTGAAAATGTTTTGTTATGACGTAGGAAAAATAAGAAAATACCAAATTCTCAACCTATATGGTAGAAAACATTCTGCAGCAAAGAAAGGGAGTCTTAAAAGATATTTCCACAGAAATTCTTGGGACTTTCCTGTTTCTATTTTTGTGCAAAGATCAATTATGACAGGCTAGTGCAAAATTTGACCTTTATTTGGAAGAAATCTGTCACAGGCTGTCATTTATTACATGAGAAATTATAAACATTTTGTACTAAACAAGAACATTATCAACATTTACAGTGACTGCACATCTGCCTAGTGAGATTCCAGTCATACCTAATATCACCCTGTCGCCTGAGTTGGAAATAACCTCATTTTTAACTCCACAGCAAGAACAAAGGATTTGGTTTATAAAAATATGCTTCCTGAATCATAGCACCTTTTTATTCTTTCACTGATAATTGTATTTCAAATGACATCTAGTTCAGTAATATGCATATCTTTCATATACAGATTCTTCATATATTCATTTTAAAATGCATATCTACTGATTATTAGAGGGCAGGTGTTATGATAGTTTGACATAAACCTTGAATAAAATGCAAATGTCTGACATTTAATGAAAGACATAGGAAAGTAAATAAATTGTCATAGCTGATAAAATATTTAAAAGAAGTTTAAACAAATTATTTTTTTCAGGATGATTCCATCTGGTATTTTGTTTTTCAGAAATTATGTATAATGAGGATGACAAATGTAACGAATATTTAACAGTGGGTAAAATATATCAGTCTCCAAATTTGGCATGTATATACACCTGGGAGTACCTGGAGATTTTTCTGTGAGATATTCAGGAAAAGAATAGATTTAAAGAGTATGCAGATCCTCAACAAAGACTAGTCTGTAATCAAAAGGTATACTTTCATAATTACCATTCTGCTATTTATCCCTCCAATTTATGAGTGAGGGAAGCAATATTAGGCAAAGGGAGAATATGAACTGCAATTCACTTACAACAGAGGCCTCAGCTGATGGCACTTCAGAAGTATCCCATATGGAGGCAAGAAGTTTGGGCCTTTGTACTCCACATGGACCAATTTTGGGAAGTGGGCTGTCACTTAGGGAGGTTGTAACTATGGGGAAGCTGTTATCTTTGATAGTGGGAAGTTCCTTGAGTCCCATATGTGAGTTGTCTGTAGCTCTCAGTTGTAGCAGTACTGAGTGCTTTGGTCTTGAGGTTGTGGCTCTGAGTCAAAAATATAACACCCAACACAGTCCACCTCTTGAATAGTTATAATCTATTTGTTTTGTAAAATAACTTCACCTTACCTGGGAATATATTCTCCAAGATTCTGCCTGATTAATTTTCTGGACAATTTATAAAAAGGTTAGTGGAAACAGAAATATTCTCAACACCACAGCTGAGCTCATGGTTGCAACTGTTTATTCATTATTTGCTTCCTATACCAAGTGTTTTTGTTTTTGTTTCCTTTACTGTTGGTTAAAATCTCTGTTGGTCTAAAAGACTTACCTATTGAGGTGACCCAGATTTGCATACCTAAGAGGTCTGAGTTTATTGATCTCCATGCCCTTCTTAGATCATTAGATCTAAGTGTTACACTTGCTCACTTACAAACAAAATTGTGCAGAGGAGGTCAAATAGATGCCCCAGAGGGTTAATATGGTGGTAAACATGTCTTCCTAGCCCCCATTATATCAGAGCAACCGTATCTACTCCTGATGGTCAAGATCAATTATCCTTGCTAGTATAGCATTACTTTTAAGTGACTGCAGGGCTTTTGGCACAGAGAGCCCAAAGTGATCACTGGGCAGCAGCAGATTATGTTTAGTCAAACTCTTACAAGTATTCCACCTCTGGAAACTGCAACATCTAGAACTGTAGAGATTAGGGTTTCAGGTCAGGAAGCACAAGTAATTCAAATAAGTCACTGGGACCTAAGACTAATAAAAGCAATTGCTAGGGCCACCAGTTGGTTCTACACATATGTATCAGGGACACAGCACTATAAAAGATTACACCTCTCCCATAAACTTCATCTGTATGCCTCTTTACAGATGTTTATGTTCCAGAGTTTTCATATTTCTTCTCCCAGGGCTTTACCAATCAGCAAAACCATTGACTACTCCGCACAAAATAGCCTGATAATGATTATATCTCCCACCTCCTAAAGCCTAAGAAATAGACTCTCCGGTGTAATCCCTTCCACAGTAATTCTATCCTAGATGATCACTGTTGGACATTTTAGCAATTGTGGTCTAGCACTATGTCAGTGGCTATGATACCCTACCTTCCACAAGCGATGAGTCCTCATTTCTAGCTTGCCTTCAGGTAATCCAGCTCCAAAATTTCATTTTAGATTCTGCTTTCCAGAAACAAGACTTCTGCCTGCCCCCAAAGTCTGGGATCCCTTGGAAATAGACTCTAAGATTTGGCCACACAAGGTACATTTAGTAATGTTCTCAGGAACAACTCCAGTAAGATAGTAGTACACCAGGATTGGGAAGCGGGAGAAGTTGAACAGAGGTCCCAGGCAATCCCATGAGGGGCCATTCAGGGATGTCCCTAATTTAGGCATTTACCAGTTATTGCATGCAGCTTAATCCTGTTCTCAGTTCCAGAAAGTCAATGACCATGAGATAGCACATATTACCATATATATCACTATCCTAGGACTGTTTTAATTCCTGCTCAATAGAATATAATTTTTGATTTTCTCTTCTCGGGTCTACTTTACCCCAGTATTTTTTTTTCCTTCTTTAAATTTTTTATTGTTATGTTAATCACCATACATTACATCATTAGTTTTTGATGTAGTGTTCCATGATTCATTGTACCCCTGTATTAATTAGGTAATTTTGTTTCCTGGTATTATTGTAGCCTGAGAACTATCCCTTGGCCTGTAACCTAGAGTGCTTCTTCATACTTAAGGAAAAAGAATGAATTCAGTTTACACTACCTGCCTCTCTGTTTAAAACTTTGAGCAGTCATAAGATAAATGTTTTATAGTAATCACAAAAGTTGCCACATTTAATAGATTCAATTTAATTTTAATTTAACATGAAAGGAAGAATTTCATATCAGCTCCAGTGGGTAAAATTAATATGTGAATTAAAAAAAAATTTTAAGTCAACTCATTTGACACGTCTTTCAATGAAGACAGAAATAAGAGCCAATACCAAATTTACATATACTCACTAATATTAAATCACAGTCTTCAAATAAATTCTTAAATTTTGGTTTCTGTTGGAATGTAATAAAATGTAAGTGACTTATAGAATTTCTATAATTTGATGGTAACTGTACCAAATGTAATCACCTTCTACTATTTTGCTAAATTGTAGTAAAAAGTAAAAAAATGAAAGCATAAAATATATAATTTATTAACATTTATTAAAAAGCCCTATGAAACACAAACCATTGAAATAGTTGTTACAGTGAATAAACATTAACAAAAAGAGGTATATTTCTCAGAAAGATCTCCTCCTAAAATATGTTGGGGTTTGCGTGTGGATAGGCATAGCTGAGGCCAAATAGTATTCAATGGTTTAGACAGAGTAGCTAGTATAATTTTAACAATGGGATAAACCAGGGCAAGGCCCACCAGGAAGGCAATAAACAATGGGAGAACATGAGAATTAATTTATAAAGGCCTTTTAAATTTTAAGCAAAAATAATTATGTTCAGTTTAGTACTCAGGGATGAATATAGAAGCTAAAATAATACTATAGGTTGGGTAGCAGAAGAAAATCAATAAATGCTGGATGGATTTGAAGATTTTGTTTTAGAGAATTCATAAGATTAAAACATACAGAGAGTTCATAATCCAGTTAGCCTGTATGAAATAAATAAATGTTGACTTTTACTTTTTTAAGTTTTGAAATTTAGTGATATTTAAGAAAGATGTTGTTTGCATTTGCTTAGTCACATTTTCCTATACACAAACATTTCTTATTTAAAAGATGCCATTTAATAACATATTATTATGACATGCTTGGCCCTTGGATTAGATAAATAGATAATAATTTGGAGAAAATAATTAGGTATAATCTCAGCAATGGGATACATAACTACATAACATGGTACCTATTTGGGAGTCGAGAGAGTAGCAGTATTTACTGTAAAATTTCTGGTTGTATTTTTGTGCCTGGAAGGAAAACTGGGAATAGACTCTATATAAGTCTATTTGATAGCGAAAGGAAAAACAGATATATACACCTTTCAGTTATATCGATGCAAGGCTACTTCAGCCCCATTTTTCTGAGATAACTGCATAACTTCATAGTTTTTGGCTTGGGACGAACCCAGTCATAGCATTCAAAATGTTTTAGAAGCACAGAAGTAAAAGTAAGGACCAATCAGAACTGATATTAGCCATAGCAGTGGAGCTCCATCTTGGAGAACCTATGTTGTGCCAAGAGATAATAACACATTATGTGCTTGACAGGGGCAAGGTGCAGAAGTGTCCAGGAGATCAAGGGTACAATAGTGAGAGCACTGAGAAATTCAGAAATATTTTAACAACCAGTAGGGGTATACCATCCTCCTGGTTGAATATGAACTCCGGACTAGCTCTTGACCTGGAGAGTCAATTCAGTCCCACATATCCATCACCTCTCATCAATCCATGCTAATGTATTAGATGGTGCCTTAGGGAGAATGTGGATCTATGTGCATAACGAACATAGACATCTCTCTAAATGAATGTGACCAAGATACCAACCCCTGACTTTTGAGATTTGCAGTTATGTTTAACAAACCGAGGTGGTCCTGGGGCACCTGTGTGGCTCAGTTGGTTAAGCCTCTGACTCTTGATTTTGGCTCAGGGCATGATCTCAGGGTTATGAGATAGAGCCCCGCATCAGGCTTAGCACTGGATGTGGAACCTGCTTAAGATTGTTTCTCTCCCTCTCTGCCCCTCCCCCACCTTTCTGTCTAAAAAAATACAAAAACAAATACAAAAAACAACAAACAAAAAAACCTGAGGTGGTCCTAACTGATGCCAAATGGAGGATTTCATTGAAAAGAAATGTAAGTGTACCCAAAGAAATAGAGAAGTTTGGATGGATACCAGAATTTAGGTAATGCTTTTTTTTTTTTTTTTGAGCATAGCTTGTGAATGGAAGTCCCCAAGTCCAGGAATGTGGGTAGAATTGAGAAAGTGGATATATATTTAAAAACTAAAAAAAGTTAAAGACTAGAGCTTTAGCTCTGGGAGCTCAGGTTTGGTTTTGTTTTGTCTTATGTAGTGTTTTTGTTTTGGTATGGCAGTGATTGATGATAACAGTCAGAGAATATTTTATATTCTTTTACTACAACACACATGAAGATTGTAGTTACTATTGCAGTTCACTGTAGTTCATTTTTGTAACAAACAAGGCATTAGAAACTAAGATGCTTCCTGTGGTCAATAGGCACTGTTTCCTTATTAGGAGAAAGCCTCTTTTACAAGATGATATCATTTGCCAATGCCAGTGGAATTTGGCGGCAATGTGGCCCACTGACTGATATAACAGACTTCCAAGTTATTAAGTTTTCATATAAGGGTAATAAGGACTGGACCTTTGGACTGAGTGAATGACACTAAAGGCACTGAATTTAATATTTCAAAGAATTATATGACTTTATATTGTATCCTTCATTCATGAAATAGGATATAACACATTGATTTAGGTAATCAGGAGAGGAATTTTGTTCTAATTTATAGTCAAAATTGATGGTAATTTGTGGTGGAATCTGTTTTGAGCTTGAAATCCATTTTCCGGTATTTGTTGGCTTAACAGAACCCTGATAATGTTTCTAGTCCCTAGATTGCAGATTATAATTGAATTAAGTCAATCATGGTTTGACTTTTTTCCTATTTTTCTAACCACTTTAAAAAAAAGATTTTATTTATTTGACAGAGAGAGAGACAGCGAGAGCAGGAACACAAGCAGGGGGAGTGGGAGGGGGAGAAGCAGGCTTCCCGCTGAGCAGGGAGCCCGATGCGGGGCTCGATCCCAGGACCCTTGGGATCATGACCTGAGCCAAGGCAGATGCTTAACGACTGAGCCATCCAGGTGCCCTTTTTCTAGCCACTTTTGAAGCTAGAAGTGGCCACATGATCTAGTTCTTTCCTAAACTGTTAAATTTAAGTAGAAATCTGCTAGAAAAAAAAAGGTTCTCTCCATACTTTTGCTATGTTGATTATTAGAGAAGCTATCATCACCTACAACATGATATTCCTGTTTTATCCTACCTTTAATATAAATGTGACTTCTAAAACAACCTATAACCTTCTAACCTATAACATGAGATTACAGTCTATAAAGCCAGGCTGGGAGAATTGTAGAGACTGTCTCTGGCATCAAAAGACCTTTAAATCCATGCCGGTAATGGTCGGCATCAGACCTCTCCCAGTTTCTGTTAGCTGTAACCCAAAACAATGCTAGCTCATACAATACTGTATCTGAAAACACCTTGAAAACTAAAAGGCAAAGAAAAAATGGACTTACTAAATTAATTTATTCTTTAAATTATATTAATTAAAGAATATTTAAATGCAAGCCTGTAAGTTGAACATCCCAGCTTTTCCTAGAATACCTAGCAGTCTTTAATTGACATCATGATCAAAAAAAAAAAGAAAGAAATTTATCAGCAAATGAACCAGAGCCAATTTCTTCTCCCAGTTTTTTGACAATTAATTTAGATTTCATTGTGTATTCACTCTAACCTAAATTGCTTATTCATATTTAGCACCAATTTTTCTGTAGATCATATATTGGCCTAATTTTCTCTTCTTTATTTTTATTATGCAATTTTTAAAATGTGCTTTGTCCAATGTTATGTATCAGGTTAGTCTTTGGCATATGGACAAAATGAGTTTTTTTTTTTTTTCTTTAGCCATATGGTACTATTTGTTATACAAAATACCCGTTTATCTACATATTTTAGCTAATGTCTTTGATTAGTAATTACAACAATTGATTACTTAAACTTTCATACAGTGTTACAATTTAGCTCATACATTGTATAATGATATAATCATTGCGAATATATTGTAAGAATATTGATAAAGTATGTGAGTAAAGACTATTTTTTCAGCTAACAATCGATATTTTTTCATTCCCAAAGTTTTTGCTGTTGTCCTCATTCGTATATTTAATAATTCAGTGATGTTCTTTGCTTTGTGAAGCTTGTCAGATACAACTCAGAACAAAGTCGCTTGAATATATAAATGAATTTTTTAAATGCCTAGCACAGACATAATCTACAAAGGCTAGCACTTTAATTTTAAGAGTTAGGTGCTTAAGAAAAGAAAAATGGTGTTTTAAGATCTAAAAATCTTGGTTTGCAATAGCAAGAGCACATATCCTAGGAAATCTAGAGCACAGTTAATACATGGGTTGAAGATGTGCTCATGATTGTGTAAGCACTTGTTTTATTAACCTCCACATAGGGAGGAAATGTGAACCATTTCTGGATTTGGGGTTAGGATTTAAGCAGAAAGAGGAAAAAAGAAAATTATTCATCATTAAGAACTTCCAGTCCCTATATCTGCTCAGGTCTTATCTCCCAAAGTGAATCAGAAACAACAGAAACCAAAGATAATTTGAGGTGATCCCGAAGCACAGGGCAAATGTAATGAATTTCCAATGTTGTAGGAGAGGGAGAGAGCAAGCTTTTTAGCAGAGTTTCATGTCCTTTGTGATGCTGCAGGGACAGAGGATGAGTGAGGTGACTACACATAGAGGATTGCATTTAGCTCTGTAGAGACCCTACTATTTGAGAAATGAGAGGAAAATTTTGAAAATTTTAGGTAAAATAGCTAGATGCCACATACCTTTTAAGTTAATTAAACAAAGAGGCCATTAGGCTGAGGTTGCTCTTAAGGCTGTAATGGCCTACATAAACAGACCAAAACCTGTCTATAAATGTCTGAAGATTATGAAATTAAAAGCTAAGGACAACTAATCACAAACAGCCAACTAGGCTTGAGGCTATAGTCAATCAAATAATTTCCTTTCTTTTCTTCCATACTTTCTCTACAATAATCGTTCTCCTTCTTACTTCCAGTTTGGTAATGACTGATTGGAATTGGTTTTGCTCAAATTGTTAATATGCTTCAGTTTATCTTTTAATGTACCAAAAACAAATTCCAGCCTTCATAAAGAATACCAGAGCTAATAGTGGAAATCTGGTCATCAACCATGGATGCAAGCAGAATCAGAGATGGACAAACACCAAATAGGAGGGACTTCACTCCACAGTGTGGGCCACCAGGCCAATGCAGTGCTAAATATTCTAGAAATATTGCTCCAGATATCAGGTATACAAGTAAGCTGTCTGTGGGGTCAGGTGTCCAACATGGAAGAAGGGAAAGCATAAGATAAGTTTGTGAAACTTGGATTCCAATATTTACCAAGGAACACTGATTTAAACTAGAAATGACTAAGGACCTTGAATTGGCAAGAATAAGTTTTATGACTTCAGAAGAAACTGAAAACTTGAAAGTCAAGTTTGGTTCAGTTATAGAAATTAAGGGACTTATGTTTTTGCAAATTCTAGTGTTACGACTGTATAACTTAAACCTAATGCCAAGATATTGAGTTTCCAATTCAGGTTGAATACGAATAGTTTTTAGTCTGTATGTTTGTGTGTATGGGTGTTTTATTTTTTGGTATTGTTTTATTTTTGAGACAGAAGAGGGTATTTTAATGAAACAACACAAAGTTTAGTCAGATGATCTGGTTTCAGATTTCAGTTTTGACATCTACAAGGAATAATTATTTATGGGGTGAAGAGTGAGCCCTTACCTTCCCTGCATTTCAATTTCTTTATTAGCAAATGAAGTGATACATCACTGGCCTAGTCTTTAATGCAAACACAAAAGAAACGTTGAAAGATGTATTTTGGGAAGTAACACTGAAAATGTTAAAACATTAAATTGTCAAATATTGCATAATTTTAACTTTATACAATGTAGTAGATATTGGAAAATGATGATTCAATTCTTACTATTTTCCTTTTATCCTATATTTTAGTCATTTCTATTTTTATTCTGTGAAACACTTCGGTATCTCAATATATGCTCTTTCCTCTGACAGCAATTTTTTTCAATTGCCTAATTGTCCCATTCCTGACTATTAGTCAATTCTACATATCCTCTATGATTAAAAGTAGATGTAATTTCTTTAGGAATGCTTTTCCATCTTCAACAAGTCTGTGCAAATATCTCTTAGGTGTTCACACAAAAGCCTATATAGTTCCTTTGTCATTAAATTTAGTTCAGTGTTTGAGAATTACTTTAATTACCTGTATGTTTACTTACCTGCACCATTCAACAGTAAGCACTAGGAAGGCAGGACCATTGTGTGCTTTATATTGTTTCTCCAGCTCCTACCAACGTTACGTGGTATGCACACAGCTACTATTAATTGAATAAATAATGAATAACAGATTAGCCCATGTAAGTAAGTGCTGGCCAAAAGATTTGTCTAAGCGTCAATTTTCTGTTGGTTGTTTCATGGTTACTGCAAGCAAGAGGAGCTTAATTATGCAAAATACTCATAATAGTTGTTATGATACATCAATGAATTAAATTTCCTTAACCACCTTTCCAAGTTGAATTCCATCAGTTTCAAAGATCATGTCTGTTTTCATGTATATTTTGTTGAGTAGCTGGTAAAATGTAGTCTTTTATAGTTATTGGTGGGTTTCATCTTACCATGAATTTAGACCCAAATATATGTGGAATATGGTAAAAAAATATAGACTCCATTTCATAAGTATAAATTTCATGGTATAGCTGTAAACCACAGGAAAATTCTCTAATATAACATGTACGTGGGATAAGTTGAATGACAGTTTTTAAATGGAAAATCTTTTATTCCAATTTAGATACAGTCATGCCTATGAAATAAGCTAGGTGAAAATTTACTTGTTTAATTAAGCTTTGTAGGGTAAATTCTTTGTTCACTTGTTTTAATAGATTTCGACATGCATATGCGGTGACTGTGACTTTTACCTTAGATGTCAGTAGGTTATTAACTGAACCTAATTCTTCGGTGTCTGGATTTCAGGATGGTTAATAAGAGAGTTAAAGTGCATACAATTCTATATCTGAAAAACCTATGCATCAAGTGTAAACTTTTAAAAAGGCTATATACTGTTTTTCTTCAATTCTTGTTAAATTAGTTGAAAAGCTGAGAAAAAGTGTGCTTAATCAAAATGGAAGACTGGAATAAATGTCAGAACATAGTACAGAATTTTGTAGAAATTTAAATTGTCCTTTCAGAAGTTTTTGCACTTTCACCCTTTTCTGCTAATAGGGAGTTTAATTTTATACAATTATTAGAATGTTACACAGTGCAACCTCTTTAAATGGTAAGTGCTTAATCATTTAACTTGTAAATTTTTATGAAAACCTACAGTTAAATTACTTTAAAATATGCTTAAAAAAGCAGTTTTGAAAGCGTTGATTATATGAGTAAAAAGAACATTATAAAATGCAGAAAATGCATGAAAGAAATTAAACCCATCCAAAGAACCCTACTCAGTGACCACAGTTAACTGACTTTTGGTAAATTTCCCTCTTTCTTGTACAATATTTTACATGGCAGAATATTTCATATATATATATAATTTGATATTTTAACTTTTCACTTAACATGAGGATGTAAGCATTTCCAAAATTATTAACATTTTGTGCACATTTTAAATGATTCTATGATTCTATTTATGAATTAGCCACAAATTACATTATTTATTTTCTACTGTTATGAATTACTGTGAGCTATTTTGTTTTTCTACTTTGTTTGGCTAATCTAAAAGCAGCTCCAATGAACATGCAGTGTGAAAGAACATGCATTTTTTAGAGTAATTGAAAAGTTTTGAAAGTCACAGAGTTTATTGTGACCTAAACATATGATTTCATTCTGAGCATTTCGTAATTTTATTTTATAGCAATGTCTCCATAATTGAAAGAAAAAAATACATGGCCTATTCAGGAACAATATCTACTAACAATACAATGTTCATCTTATGAAGATGATTTAGGTAAAGGGTTTTCTATTTTGGTAACGAAAAACCACAATCTTTTTATATGTTTAAGCACTAGAAAGGGTTATAACAATATATGAGGATTTCACAGAAATCCTGATGATCCAAGGCCAAGATATAGACAAGAACAGCATTACTAGATAAAATATATTTTCTTTAGGCATTGACAAAAAGAAATATTTCCTATATAGTTTATTACATTCCTCAAAGAACATCAGATTCTTATCATAGAGTGTTCTGGGGTTAACCATCACCATGGAATTATGAAAAGGATACTTTTTCAGAGTTGAAATGGCAGTAAGTTTGTATCAGGGATGAATCATAAGTTAGCTGTGTTTATTTGCCATTTGACTATTGTAGGAAAATGATGTTTTTCTCCTTTCCTTTTCATAAACATATTAACCTGATTTTTTAGAATGTCTAGTATTGATTTGTCCAGAGACCACATTTGTCCAGGGCCACATCATCATGCCATAAAAGGCAAAAACCCAAAATACATAATTTCTCTGGTTCTCTTCTCATTCACTTCCAAAAGACCATGGGTAATTGGTGTCAATACTTCTTTTAGTTCCCACTTTTTTACTTCTGTCTCTATGTTGCTGGGCAGAAGAGGATAAAACACCAGTTCACACAGGAGGGAGGGAGGTTTAACCCTAAGCCTGGTGACTCAACCCCAGCTTTTTTTAGAAAGATCTGGGATGTTAGAAACTTATCCAACAATTACTCATTTAATTATCTCTCTCTCTCTTTTTTTTTATTGAGCATGTGGAAAACTTTAAATATAAGATTTAATTGGTAATTGGAAGAATACAGTTGAATATTTGTAGATACCTGATCATAGTATAAACCAAAAGTAACATTATCATACTTTACTAGCAATATATAAAATAATAGTGAATTAATTAATAGACATGTGAAATTTGTTTTCACAACTATTGGAATATAATTCCAAGCTATTGAAAAATTTATTTTCCCAAATAGTTACAATCTGATGGTTTGAGTGACTTGATAAAGTGGTTATTATTTATCACAACATCTTTATGTTAGTCATATGAAGTTTTGTGGGCACAGATAACATTTTTTAATAAAGAGTTAGCTTATGCCTATTAATAGAGCAATAGCACAAGATTTATATTTAGTCTTCTCCTTCTCAAGGAGGCTTTTAGTCATATTAAAAAATGATGTAAAACTGTTATGAAATGTTGAGAGACATGTACTCATTAAATGTATACATGCATGTTTTTCTTTCTTTCAGTAAATATTCCTTCTAACCCACGCATACACGTCTGAAAATTAAGGAAAATATCTTTTGTTATATGGTTTTCTAGAGCCTAATTTTTCTAATGAGAGACCACCTTTAGAATGTAAAAGTAAGGTGTGGAACAATTATATATTTAAAAACAAAAACTTCTCTTGGGTCACCGAATGGCTCAGTTTGTTAAACGTCTGACTTGATTTCAGCTCAAGTCATGATCTCAGGGTCCTGGGCAGTGGGCTCTTGGCAATGGGTTCTGCGCTCAGCATGGAGTTTTCCTCCTTCTCTCTCTCTCTCTCTCCCTCTACCCCTACCCCTGCATGCTCTCTCTCTCTAAAATAAATAAACATTAAAAAAAACAACAACTTCTCTTTACTGAGTCCCTTTTCCCCCCAGAATAACCAGAGTGCTTTCCTGAATGGACCCTTTTTTCAAATATCAAAATGTATAATTGATATATATATATATGTGTGTGTATATTATATGATGTATATGATATATATGTGTGTGTGTATCAATTCTACATATTGATATATATGTCTTATATTCATTTTTTATTTTAACTGGGAAAAAATACATCTCAGAGTCAATATTTGTTATGCTATCCACCAATTCAAGGTACTAATCTCTTCGTGAAAAACCCTGACAAACATACCCCAGAACAGTGTGTCCCCAGCTGTCTAGACATCCGCTATTTCAGTCAAATTAGTCTACGTAAAATAAGTCATTACAAGTCTTCCAAAATATCAATTTAGGTGATAAAGTTCATTAACTGTATATACAATTTGGGGGTAAACACTACTTTGCAGGGACTCCAAAATAACCTCACAACCCATTTTGTAATTTGATATCAACGATCTCTATGCCTCTGTTGAAACAGAAAATAAGTCCAATTTTAATTCCGTAATCACTTAAGAAAGTACTCAATTTAGTTTCTGAGCATCAGATTTATCCTAAGTAATCAACTCAATTTTATTCCTATTTATTTATCATCTATTAGTTAAAAGCACTGAGAAAATGATTTAGAGAATGAGATGGGCATGGTGGTGGGGTCAGAAAGCTTACTTATTGTTAAGTGAACTGCATGTCCTCTGCCGTCATGTTGTTCTCCTACGTGTATTGTTCCTCAACCTAAATAATGTATATTTTAAAGTAACTAATGTTACATGAACATCATGCAGCATTAATGTAACTGATGATAGAACATCATGTCTGTAAGTATTTTTTTCTTTCTTTATTTGTTTTGGCTGGACATGTTTTTGAAATTGTAAAAACCCTGAAAGTAGAAGTTATGTATTAAATTATTCTATTCATGTAACGCATTAATAATGGCAGTGCATTGCTGAGAAAAGTCATACAAAATATTATTTGTGGTAGAATAAATATTTTCACTAAATTTAACTAAGTGCTATACTAGTTCAAAATGCTTAACCCCATGCATTGGAGTTATAATTTTGTAACATGAAACATGTTGGAATATTCTTAGTAGCAATTCAAGATTATAATTTGGTTTACCTCCCTTTTTTTCTACTTTCCCTTATAAAATACCAGGTGGGTAATAACCAGGCATTAAAAGAAAATGCATAGATTAAAACTGTCTTTTTATTCTAAAATGCATTAGTTAATTAATTCAGTTGAAAGTTGGTTAACCCCTACTGGCAATCAAGCTGTGTTAAAGAGTTTAATTTATCACTTAATTTTAAGAAATCAGGTTTCATCTGGAGGTGGGCTTTCCCCACAATTTTACCTGTGAGAGTGTTAAGGCTCCTCAAGAAAATGACTGAAGACTAGAAGTAGTAAGTAGGTTGCTAGAGGGAAAATGCTATATATCATCCCGAAGTCACATCATTAGAATGGATGCTTAATTAAGAAATAAAAGTAAAGAACATCATGGTCTCTCCTTCCCCTTCCTCCCTCACTCCCATCAACTCTCTTTAGTGCGTGCATGTGCACACACACACACACACACACACTCAAAATATTTAAAGCAAGAACTTAAAACAAAGAAAGATGGGCCAAATAGAGATGCTAAGAAAATGTAGTTGGATTGTTTATTTAGGTGATATTTCTCAGGAACAGAGAACCTGCAACATTTAAGTGTATAGTTGAGATCCTGAAATTGTGGCTATGTTTAAAAAAAAACAAAAAACAAAATGTACATATAATTGGCACTTCTTTTTCCTGACTTATTTCACTCCACTCCTTCTATGTCTTGGTGTTACCTTTAAGGTGGAAGCAACTAGTCATTCTGATGATAAATTAACAAGACCAATATGCATTAGCAACCCAAGAAAATCTCTCTGAAAACTTATTATTCATTTTTTTTTTTAGTGAGGCTTACAAGATTGAGTTATTGTTTTCTCACTTCTCTTTTAACACTGTTTAGTTGTGTGGCTTATGAAGAAATATGGAAGATCTAAATAGGTTTTTTGCATGTTTAAATCTAGTCACATCGAATAATCATTATTATGTGCCTAGTACCTGCAATCATGTGCTAAGCTGCTGGAAAGACACTTAAATAACACATCTTTCTGAAAAGGATTCATTACTCTACCTCCCAGTCCTATATTGGCAATAAAACATATGCTTCTGTTTTACGTTCATGCCAGGGGAGTATCTACTTTTAATTGCAAAATTTCTTGGCTCTATCATGACCTATGAGACTTAACTGGAATATTAAAGTCATGCACCTTTTATTTGCAATAACATTTATAGAGCATGAAGTCAAAGACAAATAAACAAATGCTTAAGTAATTGCCTATTCTATAAAAGGAACCAAAATGCACACACCCACATACATATTTACAAACACATATGGGTACATGCACATGGAATCTCAACACAGGGTAGCAAAGAATCTTAGATGAGAGAAAACTGAGTAATCTCAATCAATTATTAGTTTCTTGGAATTTTTACAATAATTTGAAATACACATAACTTGCCATTACTTAAAACTCTTAACTAATCACTGCAATGAAGAAAATTCTCCAGCTGGGGAGAAATCATAAGATATCAGAGATGATAGATATCTTTAGCCAAAGCTATTGCAGACACTCAGAGAGGCCTCCAAATATATTAATGCATGAGAAAAAAACAAGAAAGAGACTGCAATCTAGGATCTGATCCATCAGATGAAAATAGCTTAAATTCCTGTTATATACCGCTGACTCAGTGCTACTGATAGTCTTTCAGTTCATTTCTCCCATTAAAGCAATTTTCTAGAGTTAATTTATATATGTATATGTATATAATTTATATACATGTATATATGATATCTCTATATCTCTACATATATGTTTTTGGACTTTGGCAAAACTAAAACGTCTTACTGTTGCTTAGATTTTTCCTCTACTTTGAGGCACCCAAAATTTAGTGGGTGTACTCTAAATGTGTAGAGGATATATGGAAATTTTAGTTTCTATTTTACACTAATAAATACAGAAATGAAAAGTAAATATGTTTCCATTTTCAGTTATGACTACAGTATGAACACAATATACACACAGTATAAACAAAATCTACTGGCACAATAAGGCCCATGATAGAGTCATAGACGGTTTTATATAAATCTGCCGGTAATATAACCAGGTTTTTTTGGTTCTATTTCTCAGCTGAACTGACATTAGAATCTTGCTTCAGTATAGCAACTTTTCAAAGTCAGAGTCAAACTTTAATAATTATGTTCTTACTTAATGTATTGTATTTTGGCATTGGAAATTGTTTCTTTAATAAATCACCTTCAGAGTCCTTTGGATAAATATCCTTCTTCAGAGCTGAATAATATCAGCCTACTCATTGAACTTGACTCTAAATAATTTTTAATGGCTTCCAAAACTAATTCATTATCAATGAATGTAAAGTTTTCATTACTAAGGATAGTCAAAAGTATGTGTCATGATTTCTGAAATGAAAAAAAAATTAAGTGGGACAAGATTGTTTGGGATATTATATAGTCTTTCAAGCATAATATTTTGAAAAATAAGAATATTTCATTGAGTTTTACTTTGGAATGTATGTCAAATAATTAGTTTCATGGGTTACTTGTATTCTACCTTATATTCTGATTCAACTTCTTAAAATAACTTGATTAGTATTCTGTTTATATACCACATTGATGTATTTGACAACCTGATAATATGCTACAGAAAAATATAAATGTGTGTGTTTGTGTGTGTGTATTCCATTATTCTGCAAGCAAAATTGTAGGTTTCACTTTAATATTTTCTATGTCTAGTTTCACTTAATAAGCAAAATTTTTCCTGTAATAATTGGGGACTGTGAGGTAAAAATGAAAGTTTTAAAAAGGACAAAGTGTTCTCCTGAGTAGACTTGGAGGGTCTGGAAAAATACTGAAGCATAATTTAGTCTATTTTTATTATGCCTCCTGAGAGCTTAGATACTCGGCAGTTTTCACCCTAAAAAAGTCCATGTCCAGAGTAATAATCCTCATCAACTTTTCATCTATACAGCTGTTTCTACATTTGTGGAGCTAAAAACAAGTCTAAAGCAAATAAGCTAAGACTTTTGGTACTATTATCATGTAAGAAATAATTGGCATAAGGAATTTTTAGAGGAAAATTTGTGCTTGTTTAGTAAAAGGAAGAAAATGGCAATGATGCTCTCTCTGAGGTTAAGCCTCAGGGAAGCCTTAAGAATTGAAGACCCCTGCCCCAGGCCCCCATGTTGCGGCTGGAGTACCAGAACTGAGAGATTTCACCTCTTACCCCTGCTCTGCCCCCAGCTTGCTATGAGAACCTGAGTGAAATATTAATTTGCCTCAAAATCTTCATTTGTAAAAGTGAGAAGAACTGATTAAATTCACAGGATTTTTACAAATCTAATTTGTTTGACTTTCCTAGATAATACTATAGAAATATACAAGGCATTCTATTGATTTTGCATTGAAAAGCCAAATATTTTTCCATTCACTAGGCTACACATTTAAAGTATTGTCAAGAGGTTTAGCATTCTAACACTGAAGGATGAATTTAGGCACAGTGATGGCAGGTAAAATTTGTCCTTGTTGATATTTCCATTCTACCCATTCTTTGTCTACTATTCCCTAACAATTCCTTCCCCACTGATCTCAGATTTCCCTATTCTTTTTTTCTGTCTAAAGGAAAAATCTAAATAAATGGATAAATAAAATGAAAGAATTGATGAACTAATTCACACTAAGTTTTGGATAATACATTTTTCATTTATTCCAGGGAAGTTTGCTGTTCAAAGAAAACTATAGGAAAAGGGTTCAGACAAAAAAAGTAATGGAAACTTGTTCAATTTTGGTAACGGGGTTACCTAAGTGATACCCAAATTGTACCCAAGTAGCAGAAATGCTATTTTGTATGATGCACAGAGTAAGAATTCTTCCCACCATGCAGGGATTTCTTTATTTTGTCAGCCTTACAGACGTGGCTTCTCCTTCCTCCAAAAATCTGACAATGCAACCAACAACTCAAAATTCAGAAAAATGACATTGTTATTATATTAACTTCCTGACATATTTGTATAACACTTTCCTTTATATTTTGAATGTGTTCTTTGATTACTTCTTGAACTGACAATAATTTTATAATTGTAAATTTTAATTACACATTGTATAATGTACACTTTAAATTTTAAAGTGGAAATTTGTAAAGTGAAAAGGGAGAGATAAATCAATCTTTCTTCTAGTATTATTCATTAATGATAAAATGGTGCATCAAGTATTTGCAATTATGTGTGCTACATCATCGAGTATATTTTTGACAAGAAAGAACTTTTATTTTGACTATGCTAGTATGAGAATCAAATTCTTCACTTAAAACTTTGAATATCTTTATATTAGAGAAGTTTCCATAGACTAGCTTCAGGCTCTATAAATTTCAAGCTCTATTTTTTCTCTACTGTCCATATACTTCCAGTGCCAAATGCTTTGGGACATATTCATATAAAAAGTATATATATATATATATGTGTGTGTTTGTGTATTTATACATATGTGTATATATATAATATATATACACTTTCTATGTAAGTATGTCACAAACCGTCTGGCACTGGAAGTATGTGGATATGAGTAGGTATCCATATAGAAATTATGTATGTACACATTATGTACAGTTAATTATGTATTATACATCTATATGTATATATACATAATTTCTACATGATTATGTCCCAAAGCATACATAGAATACATACAAGTGTGTGTACACACAAGAATAACAGCATAAAATATTATGTCTCACTGGAATCAAACTAGTATATCTGATGTAGAGTATGATGTTAAAATGTATTTTCTAATCCCTACAACAACCACTAAGGAAAAACAAAAAGTAGTGTTGAAAAGATCAGGTTACATCAGTGATTACCAGACCTGGAATGCATGAAATCCCCCTGAGTAGATTGCTTTGTGTCTGGAAGTTCTTTTTCACTAAGTGTTGTTTCAAGCCTATGTGCGACAACATTCCAATAAAACTTTATTTACAGAAACAGTGCAGTGAATTTGATCTTGAGACTGTAGTTTACCAACTACTATTCTAGGTTATAAAGGGTGAAATTAGTATAGCATGAAACTTTATAAAAATGGAAATATTACTTTGATATTTTTATTTGCAGCTCATCTCATCTAACTAGTTAAGCAATGATTATTTTACAGGCAAGCCGAACTTAAAAATGACAGGAATAAAATGTTCATTAATGGAAGATAACCATTTAATCAGTATTATAAGTGCTTTGCAAGTTTTAAACACATAAGGACAAAGGATAAAAAAATTATTTTTGTGAAGCTGTAAAAATAAAAACTGAATAGAACAATATTAAACAAGATGAACAAAATGTTATACCCAGAACTTTTGTAATTATGATTTTAACTTATACATTTGCATTTTATGTTGTATTAGCCTGGTCATTGTCAGGAAATAAAAGTCATAAACAACCTATTAATGGCACAGTGGCCAGAAGATTGAGATAGTTGTCACAGACTTGGATAATTGTGGTTTTTTTAGCAATAAGATTTTTTAGCCATTATATCATCTGTTAAATCATTAGAAATAATAATAGGTGCCAGCCGTAAATTGTGAGATTAAAAAAAAAATGTGATGCATAAAGACTATTGTGTATTATTCCTTTGACTGGAAAAAAATAATGTAGTTTATTGCTAATAAATATCCATTTATTATGGTCTGAAATGATATTCTGATTTATCAAAAATATAATAAATATTAGTTTTTATTAAAATGGCTCATATAAGCATATTTTATTATATACAACTCTATGAAAATTGTCAATTAGGTGATGTTTATTAACTGGGCTTATTAAATTAACGAGAATGACCTATTCCCTAAACATTCTAAATAAACATTTAATCCCTTATTTATTTATCTATTTATTTATTTTTCATCCCTGATTTATTTTAAAAATATCTAACACTATAGGTATAGAAATCTTAGCCCAGTGACATTCAACATTCTAACAAGTTTCAAGAAAGATCAAAAGCACATAAAATGGTCATTTCGGTGTTTCCAGATTCTGTGGTCATCTTTTCAGCTCACATTTGCATTCAAACACTTTTCTCTTCAGAACAGATTTTCTGAAAACCCAGTGACAGACTTTACACAACATATTCATGTGTATTCCATAGCACACTTTATTATCATTATTTCCACAGCTTGTATATCCTTTATGCAAATCATAAGAATAATATGACAATTGATGGTGTTGCTGAGTTAATTTTACAGGATATAATTTTTTTTCTCTATATTGCTTATCTCAAGTATCCCATTTGTAATAGCCATCATACTAATTTTGAAGGCTTTATAAAAATGTCTTTGGTTATTGGTTTTTAGTGACCATTTACAATTTCATTCTAGATGAATACTTTTGGTTTAGAATTTTTAAAAATATAATATTTATTCCATTTTGTCTACTTCCTTTTTCTTCCTGATCCTTCTTTTTTGAAAAACCAGTTTCTATGATATATATTCAATTTTAAAATTGAACATTCAACAAGCTCATTAGGGGTACAAAATGAATTGAGTTTCTCTGATGAAGAATTTCAAATAGATTTTGTGTAGGGGGTTATTAAAAGGTAAAAGATATTCCACATCTTCCTAAAATGAATACTCCATTTATTAAATGGGTGGTTTGTTTGCTTAAAGGCACTCTTTCAATTTGTACCACTTGGTAATATACCCACCAGGAGGCAGGTTGGCCTTCTCACACTAAATATATTTAATGCTTTCTACAGCCCCCAGCATCCATTTTCCCTAACCAGTTGGGGCATATCTTGTAAACAGAATAAATAATCAGCTACTTAACAGCTTCTTACTTGGAACATGAATTTTTAATCACTTAAGTGCAACATGGCAGAATGAGTGAACATATGCCTATATTCTCCTAAGAAAATAATGATCAGAATTACTATTCTCAGCAGGGCTCTTAAAAAAAAAGAGAGAGAGATAGAGAGAAAGAAAAGAAAGATTTAATCGAGCTTGGTGGCCTTAGGACACTATTCAGTAACCAAGAACACAACTAGGTTTCTTGGAAAAACTCTGGCTTACATATTTAAAAAAACAAAAACAAAAACAAAAACAGTACCTGTGAGCCACATATCTCCTCAACAACTTCCCTTTCAAGTATCCTGCCTGCCATATTAGCAGTCAAAGAAATCCATACTTCAGTTATAGTATGGTACATTTTAATCACTGTCCTGTCTGTTATTTTTCATATCTTCCTAAAACATAGTAAGAAAATAGAGAATTCATAATATAAGTGATTTTAACACTTGAAACCTTACCATCGAATTTTTTTTTTATTTTTCCCATATTGGAATTGTTCATATCTTTCATGACTATAAATTTTCCACTCCCTTTTCCTTTCTAGTAATTAAAGAAACATTGCTATAAGAATATTATTGTAAGTCACACTGAGGAGCCATTTAGCTTTTTTTGTACATGACTTGTGCAAACAAGCTTTAGCATGTCCTAGAAATTTATCCCAAATTAGGTCACATGCCCCAATTTTAAAATGTTACAGTTCTCCTTTGTCTCATGAGAAAAACATCTGGCTAGCTGAGTTTACATGGGCTATACCCTTTATTAATTCTTGCCTGTTAGACAACTTTTTCAAAGTACTGAATCTTCTGATTCATTCAGTTTTTCATGAAGTGTCATATCCTGAATTGCTCAGCAGAAAGCTTGAAGTTGACCGTGTACTTAAAAAGAACACAAGTAAGATCCTTCCCTTCCCTTTTCCTTCCTTCACTTTCCTTCCTTCCTTGCTTCCTTCCTTCTTTTCTTTCTCTTCCCTTTTTGAATTAAAGGAGGGGAGACCTGCTTTCCAATTTAAACCATTAGCAAGACCTGTGGTTGGATGCCATTGTTACTAATGGATCTACAATGCAATGTGACACCACTTGTGATCTCCACTGGGAGATACATGCACATAATACACATGTTAGTTTTAAGTCTAAAAGGGTATACTAATGGTTTCAGCACTTTAGTGTTAAGTAATGAAAAAATTCCCCCTTTGGTAGGAAATGTGTTGTAATATAATCCATGTTTTCATGGGATAATAGGGTCTTTTCTCTTTATTGGAACTATGCTGAAGTTTGAAATTAGATCCATGAATTAAGATGGACATGCTAGTAGTTTGCTACAATTAACTCTTACCTCACCTTCTGTCATATATGCATCAGGAGACCTCATTCTCACAGACTTCAACTGACATATAGTTTAATATCCAATATATTGCTCTAAGATTGTAACTGCATTGGGCTTGTGTGCTTATGATTTATTATATCATTGCACAGTTTGTTTGTTTTACTGAATCTCATTTGAATACTTGATAGCTGCTAAGCCCTAAGTAAGATATATTACTTTTAAAAAATAAATAACAGAAGACTCTGATTCTTAAACCTGGTAGAGACTATTATATATGAAATTTCAGATTAAGAAACAAAAGTCCTGTGAATTTGCTCAAGCAATGAACCTTGAATCAATTAATTAACTGGTGAATATATTCCTCTTATTTTCACTTTTTCTTATTTTTTATATTACTATTGACAGTCCAAGCCATAGTAGGAAATAACAAAATTTAGGTGTCAGCTAGTGAAGATTTTATGTTTGAGAAATTGGAGGAAATATTTAAATTAGATAAGGATATGCAGCTTGCAGTTTGGATTCTAAAAAACCAGAGACCATCAATGGGTGTAACCAGAGAATAAGCACTTACTGTGGATCTCTCATATTCTTAACTGTTTCTTAGGCACTTTTAATCCAAGCAGGGAATAGAGAACATTCATGACGACCACATTTTCTGAGGGATGCAAAGTGGTCAGGTTGTTAATTTCAAGTACAATCCCTACTATTCCTCTCCTTTTCAAATTCAATCTTCACTCAGGAGGGCACACGTTGGTGTAGCATCAAAAATAAAATAAAGACAAAAAAAGAATAAATTAAAGCTCCACATTAAGTATAAACAAAATCTGGCATTTGAAAGCACTTAGGAAGTCTATATGTCCCCTGAAACCATCAAATGTGAAGTACTGAATATTGCATGCTTCATAGAATGCTGTGATAACACGGATGCTAAGCTCCTTGCAAGTTGGATATCAAGTAACTGTGGAATACTACAATGCTGCAGAAGGAATAGTGACTTGTATGAGTGGTTTATTATTAGGATTTAGCGTTAGTTATGTTTTATTGTCGATATACACAACTTCTTATATAATGCTTGCATATCTCCACAGGCTACAGAGCTCAGTGAACAGATGCCATCTACATATACCAAGCCACTTATGCACAAGTGTGGGCATCTTTAATAGTCACTTTAAGGGGGTATTACAAAAGAGTGATTTTACTAGGGATTATCCAGTTTTAATTTTACACCATCATCTTTTATAATATTATTTCTTAAATCCATCTTTGTTTTACTTTTGTGCCAATATTTCTATCATGGATATGGAGTTTTTAGACAACCATTAATTTTGGTATAATTTTTACAAATATTGCTCATCATATTTTTGTCATTTGTTACTAAGACTATTAAATAATATTAAAAACTTAATAAAACAAAAAAAATTAGTCTGTCCATCTCAGGATAGCAAATGCTCCCTAAAACCTCATTGATTTTAAAATACTTGAATAGAGAATTAGAACAGTTCAGCTTCTGAATTGGTTAATTTTTCACAAAAAGTTATATTTTCCCCAAAGGTGTACTAGGTTTTTTTTTTTTAAGTTTTTATTTATTTATTTGACAGAGAGAGAGCAGGAGAGCACAAGCAGTGGGAGCGGCAGAGGGAGAGGGAGAACAGGCCGCCTGCCTAGCAGGGAGTCCGACACGGGGCTCGATCCCAGGACCCTGGGATCATGACCGGAGTCAAAGGCAGTCACTTAACCAACTGAGCCACCCAGACGTCCTGTAGATTTTAAACTCAAATTGTAAATGGAATGAAAAGAAATAGTACCATGGAGGTCTCTTATTATTCAGAAAATACTAAACTAATAATTAGAGCATTTTGGGGTTTTGCTGTTCCAAATGTCTTAGAAGTAAGAAACATTTCACATGTTTCACTCAGTATCTTCTCACCCCACTGATATAAATACACAAAGAGCAGGTATCACATACTTATTGTACATTGAGTAAATGGAGATAAAGAAAGTTCTGTGGCTCACCAATGGTTAGAGAGCTGACTTTCAACAGGACTAAAACCAAATTCACACCTTATTTTTTCAGTTCTCCTGTTCTTTACATTCAACTCTACTATTTATGTCAATAATGCAAGATAGAGGCTGTAGCAATAAAAAAGTTTTATACATTTTAGGTATTAAAAGTGGAATGATACATTCATACTGCATTTATGTAATTGGATTGTCATGCAGCCTACATCTTATTTCAGTTATTTACTTAAAACTCACCCAATTGCTTAAAAGTTCTTGTTATTTTTAAAATGTAAAGATTGAATAATTCTGCTTTAAGTGGCAGAAATGGTTAATTTGGACACACACTGACAGGAAAAGGCAATGGAAGACAGTAATAGAGCAGTCAATGCCAAGTGAAATAAAACAATTGCGCCAGTAGTTGGAATGGCATATAGAAAAATGAACCTGGTTTCATATGCAGAATGGAGAAAAATCTGTCAAGGGTTATTTTTGTTGCATATTCATGACCTGATAAATTGTGTTAATTGCCAAAAGAATGAAGAGTCAACCAAGGATGGATTTGCTGTGATAAAAATGGAATATGCTAACAATAGCAAATGTAGTTTCAAAAATCTATATAGGTGGTAGTTCAAGGTTTTTATTTCACTTAGAACTGTCAGGGGCTACTGTTGGGGTGCCTGGGTAGCTCAGTTGGTTAAGCGACTGCCTTCAGCTCAGGTCATGATCCTGGAGTCCCAGGATCGAGTCCCGCATCGGGCTCCCTGCTCAGCAGGGAGTCTGCTTCTCCCTCTGACCCTTTCCCTCTCATGCGCTCTATCTCTCATTCTCTCTCTCTCTCAAATGAATAAATAAAATCTTTAAAAGAAAAAAAAAAGAACTGTCAGAGGAGAGGGGCACCTGGGTGGCTCAGTCGGTTAAGCGTCTGCCTTTGGCTCAGGCCATGATCCCGGTGTCCTGGGATAGAGCCCTGCATTGGGCTCCCTGCTCAGCAGGAAGCCTGCTTCTCCCTCTCCCTCTCTCTGTCAAATAAATAAATAAAATCTTAAAAAAAAAAGAACTGTCAGGGTGGACAAAACTTTATTTTATCCATATTAAAATATATTTTCATATTTCACATATCTTTCTTATAAAAGAGAAATCTCAAATCTTGAGTCATTTATTGTATACTTATTTATCACATATATAAATAGATTTATCACATATATAAATAGATACACATTAAATGACAAGAGTTTGAGGAACTTTTCTATGTTTCTTTAACCTGTTTTACTCTATAAAGTGCTACCTGCTGCACATCTCTGACTATAAATAAAATACTTTTTTTGCGTTTTGTTGTTGTTGGTGATGCTGGTGATTTTTGCACAGAACCCAGAAGGAATAGTTAAGATTTGAAGTCCAAACAAATGTGAACACATTAATTTTAGGCTCATATTTCCAAACACCACCTTTCAAACTCCCCAATTAAATCAAATGTAATTTAAACAATCCATTTTACATACAAACCATGAACATTCTTTTGAGCACTAGCTTTCAGCAGGTTATAAGAGGCAAGTTTAGAGAACAAAGACATAAAAGCTACCAAGCAAATAATTCCTGGTTTGTTTTTTTGTTTTTTGTTTTGTTTTGTTTTTGAATAGACAGAGAAATATATAAAAGGTTGTATTTAGTGACTAAGCTATGAAAAAGTGCCAAACTGAGTACTAAGTGAAAGCAGCATTTCAGATACTTTTTAGCAATTACCCAAAGCTTTGGCTTGATTTGCTTGGATAACACATAAAATCCATTTAAGGAAACCTGTGATTTAGGAGCAGTTCTAGAATAAGCTTTTCTTTAAAAGTGCAGCCACTCTGGAAAACAGTGTGGAGGTTCCTCAAAAAGTTGAAAATAGAGCTAACCTATGACCTAGCAATTGCACTACCGGGTTTTTACCCCAAAGATACAAATGTAGTGATCCGAAGGATTATGTGCACCCCAATGTTTATAGCAGCAATGTCCAATAGCCAAACTATGGAAAGAGCTAAGATGTCCATCATCAGATGAATGGATAAAGAAGATGTGGTATATATACACAATGGAATATTATGCAGCCATCAAAAAAACCAAAATCTTGCCATTTGCAATGATGTGGATGGAACTAGAGGGTATTATGCTAAGTGAAATAAGTCAACAGAGAAAGACATGTATCATATGATCTCACTGATATGAGGAATTCTTAATCTCAGGAAACTGAGGGTTGCTAGAGTGGTGGGGGTTGGGAGGGAAGGGGTGGCTGGGTGATAGACACTGGGGAGGGTATGTGCTATGGTGAGTGCTGTGAATTGTATAAGACTGTTGAATCACAGACCTGTACCTCTGAAACAAATAATACATTAGATGTTAAAAAAAAAAAAAAGAACATAGTAGGAAGGGAAAAATGAAGGGGGTGGGTCAGAGGGGGAGATGAACCATGAGAGACTATGGACTCTGAGAAACAAGCTGAGGGTTCTAGAGGGGAGGGGATGGGGGAATGGGTTAGCCTGGTGATGGGTATTAAAGAGGGCACGTTCTACGTGGAGCACCAGGTGTTATGCACAAACAATGAATCATGGAACACTACATCAAAAACTAATGATGTAATGTATGATTAACATAATAAAATAAAATTAAAAAAAAGTTCTCTGAAGTATTCTAATCTCCTAGAACTATTGTATATTCTCACTAGGTTTTCCTAACTCCATACCAACCTAGAAAAGCTCCTTGGAATTTCACAATGAGCCAACTGACCTAGCTAAAAAGACATGGAATCAACTAGCCTTCTTCTTTTAAGTCAGTGATTTCAGACAACAATTAAATATCTATTTTTCAGTATTTTAACATGACTCATTACCAAGAACTTAAGTAAAGCTATAATAGTTGAGATAACATATTCACACAAACTATATATTTATCTGTGAAATTACTATATACAGTCTTTTGTAAGAGGCATGCCTAATGGCTCCATTGTGCCAACTTGAAACAATAAGAAATATGCACTAAACAAATTGTACAAACGAACTAATGGTGTATTATCCATTAATATATCCTTAATAACTTTCACCAATCAACTTCTAGGGTAGTAAGTTGTCTTCTTATTTGCTACCATTATGTAGGAATGTTTTAAGAAACTATTCAAAGTGTATTGCATTGAAATGTATTAGAAGGATAATACAATATAACAATAACAGTACTATTTTAAAACATTAAAATTTGCAGAATATTATTTAGATTCTCCTACTCCTGTCCCATATCATGCTGAACTTCTCCTTTGAAGTATCTTACCCTTATATTCACATCTTCCTTCTAGACTCTAAGCTCCCTGAGGGTGAGACCTGTAACTCTGTTGTCACCACTATATTCTGCTACCAAGTACAGTGTTTGCTGTAGGATAGGCCCTAGAAATATTTTTGAGTAAATAAGGATGCCTCCTAAAATTTGATTAATTGGAGTATAGATTTTTGGAGTGATGTAAACGTACCTACAGGTAATGAATTTCAAAGTTAAGTGACCAATTTTTAGAAGTGGTCACAAATTTTATACATGTCTCTTAATAATGAATCATTGTCTTTATAATGAGACAGCATTAGATGTTATATGAATCCCATATGTCACATGGGTCCAAAGCATACATATTCCATCAAACCAGCTCATTATTAACAAATCTAGCATTTTAAAGCAACCATGTGGATGGAATAGCATAAGCTCTTCATTTTAAAGCCAATGCCCAATTGTATGTAGAAAATTAACACACACACACACACACACACACACACACACACACACACTTCTTTCTCAAGCAGCAATGCTCCACTGAATTGTAGGGAAGTCAACCTCTTTACCTAGAGTACCTCTTAATATCATGTCAATGCTTACATGAATACAGGCTACTTAACATATTTTTTAGAAAGTAATTTTTTTCATTTAATACTGAAAACAAACCAAGGATGACATTATATGCATATTTCAGCAGGTGGTAAGATAATAACCACAAAGATAATAAAATACTACCATTTATCAAGCAGCTAGGAAATATCAGGCAATTTAAAAGGGCCTTATGTACACTACCTCATGCAATCTTCACACCTACTTTATAGATAAGGAAATTCATTTTCAAGGGATATGCAGAAGTTTTAACAATGTTTTCGAAGTCACATGATTAAGTTAAAGAGCTATCATTTGACATCAGGTTTACTGAATATTCACACACATGTATTTTCCTCTAATCAATATCCCTTTAGTTATGTATATTAACATTTTAAATCCAAGATGCAGTTGGCATTCAACATGTTTATTTCTCTGATTGAAATTTCATTTAATGTCATTAAAAAGTAATTTTTCTTGAGGAAATTCAGCAACAACCACAATAATATATCCAAATAAGATGAGTTGCATATTTAGTAATAAATTTCCTGACATTGCATATGGTATTTAGCCCTTTAGTTGATACCAAGGAAAGTTGCCAGTTTTGACTAAGGAAAAAAAAACAGTAAAATTGTTCCACAGTATAACAAAAAGAATGTTTAATGTGACAAAAACAAATAATGCCCCCATATGAACACATGCCAACTCCCAAAAAAGTTTTTAAAACTCATACAGCTCACAGAAGTGTTATTATAGAATACAGGAATAATAGATACAGTGACTGAAAAACTAATTGTGTATTGATTCTTATTTACTCATTTTCAGACTGTTCCATTATTTTCATTTTGTCTAAGAATACTTATTGATTTTGTTGATCATCTTTCCTCACATGTATTAGAATTTTAGTTTGCAAGCTCATTTAGTGTATTTTTAAACTTTTGTCCCTGCTTACTCCTATTACCACATTGTGATTGTACAGAATAAATTTTCACTTTTTTTCTTGAAGCTTAATTACTCCCATCCCATGGTGATATTGAGCATATGAACATTACAGATCCAATCACTTTATCATAAAGTAACTTAGCTCAAATTCTGCTTACAAGTTCTACCTCCAATAGCTCCAGACATAGGTCTGGAGCCTCAGTTTGCAGCTAGAGGTATAAGTCCCTATTTTACACACAAGTTTGGCTCAGGTAACTCATGTTATATTTGGCATTGCTTTTTTGTTTGTTTGTTTTGTGGCTCATTGATCATTTTCCTTTCTTTTTTTTTTTTTTTTTTTTTTTTTTAGTTTGCCTACTGCAGAGATGCAGAGGGTAAGGCCATCTATTGGTTCCATTCATTGCTTGCTATCCTCATTGCTTTAGGTCATTATATTTCACCTACTATAATAATATTGTGATGATTTCCTCTTGAGAAGCCCTTGAGAGGTAGAAATTACATTGCTTTAAGGCTGTCAGAATAATGTAGAAGGCTATGTCAAAATGTGTATTTTGGATAGCTAAATGAATGGGACCAGCGTTAATACAGAAATACAAAAGAGGAGGAAGTTAAAAAGTTTAGGTAAAAAGTTCAGTTTTGAATGAGTATTAAGTTGGGATCCAGCAATGTTTCCATAGGTCTCTAGATCTACTTTAGGTACATCAGATAATGTGTCTCCAGCAGTGTCTAATGAAAAGAATGCTGACCCGCAAATCAGAAAGCTTGTTTATTTGTTGTTGTTCTTAGCCTTTTTTCTCTACTCATATTTGTTGTTTTTTTTTTTTCTTTTTGTTTTTGATGTATGTGTGTCTGTGCGTGTGTGTGTGTTTGCCTTTAACATTAAGCAGGTTATTTACCATGTAGGCTGTTTTCCTTATACATAGATGCTATTTTTGATAGTAATACCAGCTTGGTAATTATACCAGGTTATTATAAAAATCAATAGGTTATAGTTAACAAAGATCTGTATAGCCCTGTACAAAATTTAACTGCAGAGTCCTATACAAAACTAAAGAATTATTATTAGGTAATTTAGTCCAGGATTTAATTGGACTAGATCTAGATGATATTTTCTATGAAAATATTCATAATTAGCTTAGATATTCATAATTAGCATATGTAAGTAGTATCATTTAAAAATGAATTTAAAGCATAGTGTTAATTTTTTCTATATATTACAGATCTTATGAAGTATTGTATAACATTGTAAAAAGTATTTTATTTTTTCCATAGGTCTCCACCTAATTTCTGAGATTTTTTGCAACTTAAAATCTAGATATTCTGTAAAAAAAAAATCCCTGGCATAAAGGTTAACCAAATAGTCAATTAATTTACAATAGATTAAAATAACTTCAAAATATTAAACAAAAATTGCAACTTGTTTAAACCTACACTAGGAAGCTGTATTATTTGTAAGAATGTTTTGGAAAATAAAGACCATGATTACTGATTAAGTTTCCTTATGTTGTATATTCTAATACTTGAGACATGTTTCCTATGACACAAATTTCCATTACACAAGTCTTCTCAAGTTGTTAGAAATTTCCTTTTCCCTAACCGTGTTCCTTGTATTTTGGAGAAATTTTCCCACAAAGACTCAGAATCCATCCCTCACTTCTTCCACTCTCATTTCTCTGCTGGCAAGACCACTTGCTAATCTCTGTTCCTCTGCATCCTCTGTCTCAAACTGGCAGTGCTACTGCCCTCTGACTTCAGGTAATAGATCATTGCTCTCTCGAGCATCAGTTTTTAACCTCATATTTGTCTAAGGAAAACATCCGTATTTCCATCCCCCAATCCTGTATCAAAGTCTTCCCAAGATAACTGATAATAAAAGTTATTTTCCCCTGAGAAGTCTCTTGACCCCTTCCATAGATGTATGGTCTGCCTTGATCTTTACATTAGAGTTCACTGTCAGTACGTTTCTACAAAAATCTGCGTTATTCAGTAGTACTCATGGTATACTTATGAAATACTTATTTTTTGTAATCTAGGGAATACTGATCAGAGAATAAAAGTAAGTTTCTAAGCTGAATTTATGCCTGACATATGGAGAATTTCAAAGTGAAGAGGATTGCATCTATGCCGAGTTCAGTACCTACTCTCCCTTTACTAGTTTTCACACTCTAATAAAGCTTGGTGATAGAAGAAAAGCAGTAGAGGTTCAGACATATGGAAACACTTATAAAAATCTGACCAGCCAGGCAGAAGTGCATCCAGGTGATGACAGTGAGTGCATCTTCCTCTAATTATGTTTCATTTTGTTCAATCTTTTACTGGAATTTATTTTATCCTTTCATCAATATGCTATTTAAGTCCCTTCCTTCCTTAATGGACATATTTAGGTAAGTATTCTCCAGCAATGACTTCTAATTCTTCAATAAAAAACCATGTTCTTTTCTTCCTGGGTGCACGGTCATACTACATTTTCCGGGTTCCATTGTAGGTGTGGCCCTATGATTGAATCCAGGCCAATGCATTTGAGAAGAAGTAATGAATGGTACTTCCATGCTAGAACATAAAAATCTCCATGCACTCTCATCCTACCTCTTTCCTCTTCTTCCAGCTGGAAACTGATGGTGGCAACTTAGACTTGACTATGCACGTAAGAACAGGCTGATGTTGGAAACCAATGCCAAAGATGGTAAAATGTCTGGCAAACTGAGTGCCAGAAAGATTTTATAAGAAGAATAGCCCCCCGTGATGCGTACAACTGCACAGATATTCTATTATTTTTTTAATTAAAAAAGATTTTATTTATTTATTTTGGGAAAGAGAGAGAATGAGAGTGAGCTTGAGCGGGGGGAGGGGCAGAGTGAGAAAGAGGTTCTTAAACAGACTCCCTGCTGAGGGCTGAGTCTGAAGCAGGACTCCATCTCACTACCCTGAGTTCATGACCTGAGCCCAAATCAAGAGTCAAATGTTCAACTGACTGAGCCACTCAGGTGCCCCAACAGGTGCCCCAAAACAGATTCTATTATAAGCCACTAAGATTATGGTGTCTATTTTTTACCTCAGCCTACACTATACAAACTAATGCAGTATCTGTGAGATTTTTGAAAAGTTGTTGATTTATAAGTCTTGACTACTTAAAGGATTTTATTTTCTTTACACATTTAGTCTTCAAGGTTTTGTGATTTTGTGAAGGACAGTGATTAGTTGATTTCTTTCTTCTGTTTGAATGATTGTTTTACCACAGAATAACACAGCTAATTTGTGGGAAGTTCAACTCAAACCACAAGTACAACAAATGGCCAACAACTATTGAATATCTGGAAATTAAGCTTTTTCCTTTGGAGCAAAAGGGCCTAATTTGTATTCAATTACCTAATTAATGGTCACAAATCACCTCTGCCTGAAGTGGTTACACTAAGGAGAAACCACTGTATATTCAGATATAAAACACAGTTAATTTCCATTTCACTGGAGTTCCCAATGATCCCCTGAGTTATGATTAAGCAATCATATAGACCTTAGCATTGACCTCAACAGCATTTGAGATACTAGAAGTTAATAATTTATTATTAATATTCAATCTTCATTTATCATATAGTTGGTGTAGAGGAAATAACATATTGTAAAAGACTCTTTTTCATGAACCATTGGTAGAAAGTAAGTAAACTGGAGTTAAGTGCCTGTTGAGTGATGATGGATATAGATATACTTCTGAAAGGGCCAATACATTCTTTTGGTGGTCTGTGACAGATCGGAAATGATGGGCATTTGCTTCCTGAAGTTTGGTTTTGATCCCATCATATATGTATGTATAAGTATATGTGTGTGTCTGTGTAAGATACACAAGTTTTAGATTAAATAAGTGCTTTTATATTGTAGTGTTAAACGTTGTCTTTAGGTTTCCCGGTAACTTTAAAGACTTCATTTATCACTTCTGTAGAACATGTCTCTTCCATGAATTGTTTATATTGCAATCAAGGATAAAATATCAATTGTGCATTGAATAAACTGTTTGAGTGCATTTATATTTTAAGATCTCTGTATTGTGTCCTGCTCTGTGTGGCATATGTGAAAATAATAGTTAATACTCACTTGAGGGCTTACTATATGTCACACACTGTTCTATGTGCAATACATGTGTTAACTCATGTAATACTCTCAGTGACTCTACAGGAGTCTACCAAATTTACAAATAAGAAACTGGCATTTAGAAAGTTTAAATATCTTGCCTTACGGTCTCACAACTAGAAATGACAGAGATGTGATTTGAGCTCAGTTGATCTGGCTCCAGAATTCAGTATCTGTATTGCCCATATTTTTACTTATAAATACCTACATAGGTTTTGAGATATGTTTTAGAATTTTTCCCAAATCCATATAAAATTATAAAAGGCTCAAAGTAAAAATATTAAACCAGCTTATTTCATTACACAAATATTTTAATAGAAAATGTTTTGAGGAGATTATGGATGATGAATTTTATCCAAAGCAGCTTAATTTAATATTGTTTTTTCATTTCAAACTTCTGCTCAAAATCAAATACAGGTAATGGTAGCCATGAGAATTTTAGGATATTTGTTTAAAAAATAGGCTATTTTTCACAAATCAGTGTAAAATTCTTGGTCCTGATTCTTTCCCCTCATTTTCCTAGCCCCCCCTTTTAAGTATATATGTTATTTTTGTTTTTATTTCAGAATATTGGTTCATTTCTGCTCTACCACTTAATACTTCTGACCCACAGTATGTTATAAAAACTCTTAGCATCTTTTTTTCTCTTGGTAATAAATAACTGCTGGTAATTCCAAATAATAGTAGTAATATTGTTTACCTCATAGAGCTACTGAAGGGATAAAGTTAACTTTTTAGGTAAGTCATAGTACATATGGTCAGGAACAAAAGGGAGGCACAATAAATGATATTTAATAATAATAAAAACAATGTAAAGTTGTATAGAAGTGTTAAGGCGTGCCGTCTCATGACTTAACTTTGAAAATGAGTCACTAAAAGTACAATAAGAGAACATTTAAATTATTATTATGGCCTTTATGTATTACAACTGAAAAACACAATAATTGTTCTAGAGCTATTATTCCTTTAAAGTCATAGTAGTAGGAAATATGACTCCTACTGCCCCCTAAAGATATACAGTCCTGGAACTTCTACTAAACTTGCAATGACAAGAGAGAGTAAAAACAGTGCAAGTGTTTCAGTGTACAATAACTACTGGAGAGAAGAATAGATAGATACTAGACCTGAGTAAATATAGCAGAGACTGATGCTGAGCTCACAAGTATCCCAGAGGAATATTCTCACTAATCAGAAGACAAGATGGCCTCACTAACTCACTTTTGTAGTCAACCCTTTGAAATGTCTTAGTTTGGAAGTAAAGAACCATCCAAAAACCCACTGCATTCTTTCTTTCAGCCATATTAGGAATGGTCCTGGGTGTTCTACAGTAGTAGACCATTACGACATGGTTTTAAGATTTATTTTTCTTCAGTCAGATTTATGTCAAGCTATTGCTTTGGACAGATCAACTTGCCTCAACTTAATTTATACATTATTGATATTTATTCAGCCTTAATATTATTTGATATGCTCATATTACTTATCCTTAAATACATTCAATGAGTCTCATTTCTATAATAATTTTCTTCAATGATTTTTTGTCATTTTTTCTAGTACACTATTAGTGATTGGGTATATTACGTGATTTTTTTAATGATACAAAGACAGTATCATCTATACATTATTTCCTTTAGATTTTTAATTAAATCTACTTTGAACCATATTAAGATACTGTTAAATACAGCTCAGTTTTGTCATTTGTTTTGGCAAATTATACTCTTGTTCCCTTGCACAGCCAAGAAGTGGTAACTCTGTGCTCATTTCTTGTTTGTTTCAAGAACAGAATCCATTGTGAACACATCTGTTTCTTTTTTCTTTTTTTTTTCATGCATCACACAATAGAAAGACTTATATGATTCTAGTAACTTCCCTAGGCCCTGTGTTTTTTTTTTAATCTTTTTTTTTTCTTTTGGTCTCTATGTCCCTTCTGCATTGAATAATCTCTCTTTTCACACAGTTCTAGTTCAGATAAACATAACTACTTTGTGCTTATCTACCTTGTTTCAATATAATCCTCAGAAAAATCTTTGGGGAAGGTATCTAGATAATGCCAGCATTCTGATTTCCTGGGTTTCTTCTCTTTCCTCAGATAACAATCCTTTTACCTCTTCACACATCACATGGAATGGTTTTGGGACATATTTCCTAATTTCTTTTGCTTTCTGAGCATTAATTTCTTATTTTTAATCACCCAAATATAAATATTTATTCTCTGGCACTCAGTTTTTATGTATTTGACCCTCTATTTTTAAAACAAGATTGATCTTGGGGCACCTGGGTGGCTCAGGTGGTTAAGCATCTGCCTTCGGCTCATGTCATGATCCTGGGGTCCCGCGATCAAGCCCCGCATTGGGCTCCCTGCTCAGTGGGGAGCCTGCTTCTCCCTCTCCACCCCTCTCGTGCTCTCCCTATCTCTGTTGCTGTCTCTCAAATAAATACAATTTAAAAAATAAATAAATAATTAAAGCAAGATTGACCTATAATATTTGTTGCTTATGTTTTTACTAAAAATGGTTAACTTCCTCATTTAAGTTCCAAATAATTATTCCAAATCAGTCTCTTATGTTTTCACAAATATATCAAATTGCTTTTCCTTACTTGAAAATTAGTCTATGTGAACATAACTGAAATAAAACAAGCAGAAGGAAAAAAAACCACCAACTTTTCTATTTCAATATATTTAATATATGTTTGCCTTGTATGCACATTTCTGCCTTTTCAAATTACCTTTTACCTCGACTTCATTTGGAATATAGAAGATGGTGTGGGAAACCAATGTCTGAGTACGGTTCTCCCACTCACCAAACTTAACATTCTCTTAGCTTCATAGAACCAAGACCCACAAAATGAAAGTATGGATGGTTTTTATCATATGGCACTAATTATGCCCCAAATCGATGGTCTTCTCAAACGTTGTTCTAATTGCTGACTTCATCGCTGCTCATCTTAGCTAATGAAATTTTTGTTTCAGGTCTTTTCTTCAAGTCCTTCCTTCAAACTCATGTCAAAATTCATTTTATAAAAATACAACTACCCTTTATAATATATCCCATATAAACATGTCTTATTAGAAAATAAGCTGGTCCATGGTTGAATATATTTGAAAAATGTTAAGTACAACTGGTGAGCTTTAGAGTTTTTAATTTGCTAGTGTGCATTGTTAACTCCAAAAGAATTATACATTCAGTATTTCCCCAACAAGACACACTTTTACCTGGGATCATGGCAAACTAGCATAATAAAATATATGCAATGAGAAAGTTTGGCAACATAGCAAACTCCCAAGTTTCTGGCCTCTTCCTAGCTCTCCAGAGAGCTGTGTTTGTTGTTTGTTTGTTTAAAGAACAAAATCCATTATGAACACACCTATTTATTTTTCTTTTCCTTTTTTCTTTCTTTTTTTTTCATGCATCACACACTAGAAAGACTTACATGATTGTAGTACCTTTGCTAGCCCACAGTGTATTTTTTTTAAATCTTTTTTCTTTTGTTTTCTATGTTCCCTCTGCATTGAATAATCTCTTTTTTTCACAGAGTCCTTCTTGAAGGTATGGACTAATGCCACTGAAGCCATATCCATCTTTTATGCCTGATTCCTTACATAGTATCTGGCACAAATTTAACATGCAATAAATATTTATTGAATAAGTCAGTAAATACATGTGTGGCGGCTAATGCACACAAACTGCATATGGTCAGTGATTGCCCTCGGTTTTCTCTATTCTTTCACTTAAGGCTTTCTTTTGCACCAGCACTCAGAATTTACCATAATTTCGCATTATCAAAAAATCTCAAATTATTAAGGAATACGAAGTGCCAGGGGCTAATAGGGCAACAAGGAACACCTATTTTCTTTTTCTAATTATAAGACCTGTAAACTTAGTTAAGTTTATCATAACCTATTTTTACTTTTCAAACATTAAATATGGATTATGTTCTTTAAGTTTGATTCATCTAATAGATTTATGATGATTCTGTTTTCTTATTAATTAGTTTTTTTGAGGAGTAGAACTTGCCAGTATACCTTTGTATTAGTTAAGAATGTGTTTGGCTGCAAAGAATTATGTCATATCGAACATCTGACTCTTTGGCCTTTCCTATATGGTCATAATATGGCTGTTAGAAATCCTGTCATTTTCTGTCTTCAAGGCAGGAAGGAAAGTAGGATTCACTGGCATATATATATATATGTGTGTATATATATATATATATATATATATATTTTTTTTTTTTTTTAGAAAGTAAATGTTTTCCCAGAAGTCAGATGTTTCCCCAGTTCCTTAAAGTTCCCCAGAGTGAACTTCTGTTTAGTCACATTAGCCTGACCTGCATTGTATGTCCAACCTTAGCTGCAATTGAAGCTGGGAAGTGTGGAGCAGAATTTTCCTATTTGACATCCATTAAGATCTATCCCTTAGGATCAAGCATCTTGCAATAGCAGAGTTCTGCTAATAAGGTAGAAGAGGATGTTGCTTATTTGTTTGCCTTTGAAACTTTTATTCGTTTTTTTTTTCAGTATCATTTAATATGAAAGCAAAACCTTATAAGTATTTTGCAATAGAAACAATTATTTCGCTAAGTAAGAATCCAGTGCCTTCCTGGGTTAAAAAATACATATGTTTCTGTGATTTGATTTGAAAATGTTTATAATATAAACCCTAAGAGGAAGGAGGACTGTCCCATATTTTCATTACTAAAAATACATTTCTTTATAGTATTATAAAAGTGTACATAATTAAAATTTTCAGTCTTTGAAATTTGGTAATATATTTTCCAACAATTTCTCACCATTTTGACAAAGAATTAATGTTTTACAATTTGAAGGCCTGAAAAAAAACAATTTTCTAAAGAAAAGGAGAAAAGCAGTCTTAATGAGGGGGGGCAGGGAGATAGAGAAGTCTACATTAACACACTGACTAGATGGGTTGTCAAGTGAAGGTATCTCCTTTCTGGGGCTGCAATGAGTACTGAAATGAGAAAAGACACCAAATGAGAGGTGGGAAGAAAGGGAACACTTCACAAATTTAACTATTTTACACATTCCAAGGAACTAACTGTGTCTTTCTCAAGGTACTTAAAGGGTCTATAGTTTTTAAAAGGTACTATTTTTTCATTTGGAAAATTATATTATTAGATAGACTATAGTCATTTAGGCTCATTTGATCCTTAGAAATCTTTTGGTGAATTTTCAAATAAGTGACACTCTTCATTCCATTTGTCTATTTATTTTCATAGTTAAAATATTTCTGAATCTATATGTGTAATGTTTTCTTCTCAAATTAAGAAGATGCTCTCTTGTTATGCCCAAGAGTAGTCCTACATATATTCTCTCAAATACATACTTCTGAATTATTTGTATACTATTAACATATCAAAGAAATGCAGATGAATTAATTAGATAGAGCTGTGAATCCTTTCTTTGTTAGACTATCAGCAGAAGAGCTATAAGGTGCAATATAATTGTCAGTTCTACCATTTTCTAGCTATAGAACAACGGAAGAGGGATTGGCATTAGCCTTGATATATACAGTATTAGTTTCCTATGGCTGCTATAACAAATTATCACAAATCTAGCAGCTTAAACAACATAGAAAGTTTGTTATCCTAAAGTTCTGTAAAGTTGCAAAACAAGTGCTCTTAACAACATCCTTATCTTTATAATGCAGCCTTACAAAACTATTTGGTAATCTAAACTTGCTGTGATTTTTCTTATATTTGAATCTGTGCATACTTAATATTTCAACTTAAAACAATGCTTCAGGTCTGTTTCCTTCTCCATCTCCTATTTCTCATCTATAGCTTATCTGAATCATATTTCTACATGTGGATAGGCACTAATTCCTGTCTAAGATTGTGGCAGGTTTTTCTCACTGTTTCATAGAACCCTTCATTTATCCCTCCTGTCATTAATCATCTATTCTGTAGCTGCTTTCTTGTCTGTATTTCCTCTTCTACTATTAGCTAAGTGAAGAGAGGGATATTGCTTTCTCAACTTCTATTGGATTTCTTCTACTTAGCACTGCATCCTAATAAATATTTGTTGAGTAAACGCTTTAGTAAATAAATTAAATGATGAGGTATTTTAACTAATGTCTTAATTGTATCATAAAATCCAGGAATATCTGACTAGACAAATGTACCAATATATGTTCATTCATTAATGGACACATTTGGAACTATCATATTTTTACTTAAGATCCCAGATATTGAAATTTAAATTCAGTTAGAAAACCTTAAGAAGTTATCTGCTTTAATTGAATAAATCTGGAATATCAGTATTCTAAAGAATTTCATAACCAGTATTTCTGGAAATGTTGATTGCTAGGCTGAAGGAATTTCAATTTTAACTTAATTTGAGTGGTTTTTTTTTTTGTTTTTGAAAAAAAATGTGATTCTTTATTACACCCCTTTATTTGGGAAATCTTCCATGTGTATACCTAGAAAGCAAATAGGAAAAGGCTTTATAATAACAGGGAAAGTTATATCTACATGATAGCATTCAGAGATGCTAAAAAATTAACATATCTTCTATTCACCCTTTTTTAAAATAATGTTCTGTGTTTATAGGAAATTATGGGATATTTATCCTGTTTTTCTTAATCTAAGGATATGAAGGCATATACATATATGTATATATATATATAAGCCCCAAGGAAAAGTTGTAATTTGAGTCTGAAGTCAGTCTCCCAGGACAGTTCCCTATTCTTACAGGGAAGTCTGTCTTTTTTTATTAAGCCTTCCACTTATTAGACGAGATCCAACCACATTATGGAGGGTAAATGGCTTTATTCAAGATCTACTGATTTAAATGCTAACCTCATTTGAAAAATTCCTTCACAGAAACATCTAGAATAATGTTTGAATAAAGGATATGATAGTCTAGCCAAATTGACACATAAAATTAATCATATTTTCTATGTCCTCATTTGTGTTTTTGCTTTTTAGAAACTGTAGCTTGATCTTCCTTCACACAGCAAGTCTGTTCCTGCCCTCAGAATCTCTCTCAACATTGGTAATTTATAAGATAAAACTGATAACCACATACATCATATTTTGTTTTATCTTCACTTAATCCTCTGTAATATTCTATGTAGAACTGAGTTTCTACTTCTCCTTCTCTAGTTTTTTTTAACATTTTTAAATTTAAATTTAATTAATGAACATATAATATATTATTGGTTTCAGAGGTACAGGCCTATGATTCATCTGTCTTATATAATACCCAGTGCTCACTACATCATATGCCCTCCTTAATGTCCATCACACAGTTACCCCATTCTCCCACCCACCTCCCCACCAGCAACCCTCAGTTTGTTTCCTTTGGTTAAGAGTCTCTTATGTTTGTTTCCCTATCTGGTTTCATCTTGTTTTATTTTTTCCTCTCTTCCCTGTGGTCCTCTGTCTTGTTTCTTAAACTCCACATATCAGTAAGATGATATGATAATTGTCTTTCTCTGATTGACTTATTTCGCTTAGCATAATACCCTCTAGTTCCATCCATGTCGTTGCAAATGACAAGATTTCATTTTTTGATGGCTGCATAATATTCCTGTGTATGTGTGTATATATGTGTGTGTGTGTATGTGTGTGTGTGTGTGTGTGTGTGTCTGTGTGTGTATACCACATCTTCCATCCATTCATCTGTTGATGGACATCTGGGCTCTTTCCATAGTTTGGCTATTGTGGACATTGCTGTTATAAAACATTGGGGTACAGGTGCCCCTTTGGATCACTATATTTGTATCTTTGGAATAAATACCTAGTAGTGCAATTGCTGGGTCATAAAGTAACTCTGTTTTCAACTTTTTGAGGAAACTCCATACTGTTTTCCAGAGTGGCTGCACCAGCTTGCATTCCCACCAACGGTGTAGGTGTCCCCTTTCTCTGCATCCTCACCAACATCTGTCCTTTCCTGACTTGTTAATTTTAGCCACTCTGACTGCTGTGAGGTGGTATTGCATTGGGGTTTTGATTTGTATTTCCTTGATGCCAAGTGATGTTGAGTACTTTTTCATGTGTCTGTTGGCCATTTGGATGTCTTCTTTGGAAAAATGTCTGTTCATGCCTTCTGCCCACTTCTTGATTGGATTGTTTGTTCTTTGGGGGTTGAGCTTGATAAGTTCTTTATAAATTTTGTATACTAGCCCTTTTTCCGGTATGTCATTTGCAAATATCTTCTCCCATTTTGTTGGTTGTCTTTTGGTTTTGTTGACTGTTTCCTTTGCTGTGCAAAAGATTTTATCTTGATGAAGTCCTAATAGTTCATTTTTGACTTTGTTTCCCTTGTCTTTGGAGACTTGTCTAGCAAGAAGTTGCTGCAGCCCAGGTCAAGGAGGCTGCTCCTTTAAGAGATGGATTCCTGTCTCTCATTTAGGTCTTTCATCCATTTTGAGTCTACCTTTGTGTATGGTGTGAGGAAATGGCTCAGTTTCATTCTTCTGCATGTGGCTGTCCAATTTTCCCAACACCATTTGTTGAAGAGACTGCCTTTTTCCATTGGATATTCTTTGCTGCTTTGTCAGAGATTAGTTGACCATAGAGTTGAGTGTCAATTTCTGGGTTTTCTATTCTGTTCCATTGATCTATGTGTCTGTTTTGTGCCAGTACCGTACTGTCCTGATGATTACAGCTTTGTAATAGAGCTTGAAGTCCGAAAACATGCGGGGAATAATCCCAATCTTTTGGTACCGGTTGAGACCTGATTTGTGACCTAAGATGTGATCAATTCTGGAAAATGTTCCATGGGCACTAGAGAAGAATGTGTATTCTGTTGCTTTGGGATGGAATGTTCTGAATATGTCTGTGAAGTCCATTTGGTCCAGTGTGTCATTTAAAGTCTTTATTTCCTTGTTGATCTTTTGCTTAGATGATCTGTCCATTTCAGTCAGGGGGTGTTAAAGTCCCCCATTCTTGTATTGTTGTCAATGTGTTTCTTTGCTTTTGTTATTAATTGCCTTATATAATTGGCTGCTCCCACGTTAGGGGCATAGATATTTACAATTGTTAGATATTCTTGTTGGATAGATGCTTTAAGTAGGATATAGTGTCCTTCTTCATCTCTTATTACAGTCTTCGTTTTAAAATCTAATTTGTCTGATATAAGGATTGCCACCCCAGCTTTCTCTTGGTGTCCATTAGCATCGTAAATGGTTTCCCACCCCCTCACTTTCAATGTGCGGGTGTCTTTGGGTCTAAAATGAGTCTCTTGCAGACAGCATATTGATGGGTCTTGTTTTTTAATCCAATCTGATAGCCTGTGTCTTTTGATTGGGGTATTTAGCCCTTTTACATTCAGGGTAACTATTGAAAGATATGAATTTAGTGCCATTGTATTGCCTGTAAGGTGACTGTTACTGTATATTGTCTGTGTTCCTTTCTGATCTATGCTGCTTAAAAGCTCTCTCTTTGCTTAGAGGACCCCTTTCAAGAATTTTTGTAGGGCTGGTTTCGTGTTTGCAAATTCCTTTAGTTTTTGTTTGTCCTGGAAGCATTTTATCTCTCCTATTTTCAATGACAGCTTAGCTGGATATAGTATTCTTGGCTGCATATTTTTCTTGTTTACTCCTCTGAAGATATGCCAGTCCCTTCTAGCCTGCCAGGTCTCTGTGGATAGGTCTGTTGCCAATCTAATGTTTCTACCATTGTAGGTTACATATCTCTTCTCCCAAGCTGCTTTCAGGATTTTCTCTTTGTCTCTGGGACTTGTAAGTTGTACTATTAGATGTCGGGGTATTGACCTATTTTTATTGATTTTGAGAGGGGTTCTCTGTGCCTCCTGGATTTTGATGCCTGTTTCCTTCCTCACATTAGGGAAGTTCTCTGCTATTATTTGCTCCAATATACCTTCTGCCCCTCTCTCTCTTTCTTCTTCTTCTGGGATCCCAATTATTCTAATGTTTCATCTTATCATATCACTTATCTCTCGAATTCTGCCCTCGTGATCCTGTAGTTGTTTCTCTCTCTTTTTCTCAGCCTCTTTATTTCCATCATTTGGTCTTCTATATTGCTGATTCTGTCTTCTGCCTCATTTATCCTAGCAGTTAGTGCCCCCATTTTTTATTGCACCTCATTAATAGCCTTTTTGATTTTGACTTGGTTAGATTTTAGTTCTTTTATTTCTCCAGAAAGGTTTCTCTAATAACTTCCACGCTTTTTTCAAGCCCAGCTAGTATCTTTAAAGTCATGATTCTGAACTCTAGGTCCGACATCATACTAATGTCCGTATTGAGTAGGTCCCTGGCAGATGGTACTACCTCTTGTTCTTTTTGCTGAGGTGATTTTTTTCATCCTGTCATTTTGTCCAGAGGAGAATAGATGAATGAGAGAACAAAATGCTAACAGTTTAACAACGTCCCCAGCAAATATACTCTATACAAATCAGGAAAGACCTGAAACCAGGGAAAAAGAAAGGGAAAGAAAGAAGAAAGAAAGAGAAAAAAAGAGAGAAAGAAAAAGATAAAAACAAACAAAAACAGAACAAAACGAAAAAAAACAGAATATGATTAAATATGATCAGGCTAGTGCATAGGTCAGTGCCACACACTAGATTTTGGGCATATTTTGGTCTGTTAGAAAAAAGTGCCTCCTAAAATTTTAAAGGAAGAAAGACTTATATATGTACAAAATAAGGGTTGATACAATGAAGGGATGGAAGATGACTGTAAAGATGAAAATTATAAAAGATTTTATAAAAGGAATTGATAAGATAAGAAGTTGTTTGAAAAAAGAAAGAAGGAGATTTGAGAAAGAAAAGAAAAAAAAAGGGAGAGAATGTGATCAGGCAGGAGACTAGAACAAATCCATACACTAGTGATTTAGGGTATATTTTGATCTGTTAGAAGAAACTGTATCTTAAAATTTTAAAGAGAGAACAACTTATATATATATGCCAAAAATAAGGGTAACTACTATGAAGGGATAAAATATGACTCTAAAAATGAAAAATAAAAGAATGTTTTTTTTAAAAAAGGGATTGATAAGATGTTGTTTGAAAAAGGGAAAAAGAAAAATTAAAAAAAAACAGAAAAAAATTAACTTGGAAAAACTAATGAATCATGGTAAAAAAAGCCATGAATTCTATGTGCAGTATTCCCCTAGCGCTGGAGTTCTCCCATTCTCCTTGATCGGTAAACTTGGTCTTGGCTTGCTGGCTGTTCGTGCTGATCTTCTGGGGGAGGGGCCTGTTGCCGTGGTTCCCAAATGTCTTTGCTGGAGGCTGAATTGCCCCACCCTTGGGTCTGGGCTAAGCAATCTGCTCGGGTTTGCTCTCAGGAGCTTTTGTTCCCTGCAAACTCTCGGTACAGCTTTGGAGGACAGGAATGAAAATGGTGGCCTCCCAGTCTCTGCCCGGGGGAGCTGAGAACTCGGGGTCCCGCTCCTCACTGTGCCCCCACAGAAAAGCAGTCACTGCCATCTCCCCGGTCTCCGGCCGCACTCCGTGCTCACCTGGCCTGTGACTGAGTGTTTCTATCTCTGGCACCCGACCCCGAGTGGAGTCTCCAAACCCAGCAGATCCCTGTGGTGCGCTCCAGCGCTGCTCCTCCCCAGGGGAGGAAGGAGAGTCTCCCCGGATCTGCCGCTTGTTGGGTCCCTGCTGGAGGAGCAGTGGCCTGACTGGGCCGCGGATCACAGTTTATGGCAACCCCGACTGAGAGCCCGCGCCTCGGCTCCGTCACTGCAGCCGGCTTCCCGGCTCTGACACCTGGGAGCTCTGCTGCATTCAGGCACCCCCGGTCTTTCTGTGACCCCAAGGGTCCTGAGACCACACTGTCCTGAGAGGGTTCCACCCCCAGCTTAGCCACTGGAGCAGCGTCCCTCAGTGGAGCCGACTTCTAAAAGTTTCGATTTTGTGCTCCGCGGCTCTATCACTTGCCAGAAGCAGCTGACGGAGGCCCCCTCCCCCACCGTCTATCCTCCCGAATATCGCCTCGGATTCACTTCTCCGCACGTCCTACCTTCCAGTAAGTGGTCGCTTTTCTGTTTAGAGAGTTGTTGCTATTCTTCTCTTCGATCTCTTGTTTGAGTTCGTAGGTGTTCAGAATGGTGTGATCTCTATTCTGCTGAATTCCTGAGACCAGACAAAATCCAGGTCTCCTACTCCTCTGCCATCTTGCTCCGCCCCCGAGCTTGAAATCTGGAATTGTGATGCCACCAGTTTTGGTTTTCTTTTTTAACATTCCTTTGGCTATGTGGGGTCTTTTCTGATTCCATACAAATTTTAGGATTATTTGTTCTGGCTCTGTGAAAAAAAGTTGATGGTATTTTGGTAAGGATTGCATCAAATGTGTAGATTACTTTAGGTAGCATAGACATTTTAACAATATTTGCTTTTCCAATCCATGAGCATGGAACGTTTTTCCATTTATTTGTGTCTTCCTCAATTTCTTTCATGAGTGTTCTATAGTTTTCTGAGTACAGATCCTTTGCCTCTTTGGCTAGGTTTATTCCTAGGTGTCTTATGGTTTTGGGTGCAATTGTAAATGGGATTGACTCCTTAATTTCTCTTTCTTCTGTCTCATTGTTAGTGTATAAGGATGAAACTCATGTCTATGCATTGATTTTATATCCTGCCTCTCCTTCACTTTTAAAGGCAAATTTACTAGATACAAAATTCTAGGTGGGTGATTTTTTTCTCTCAACACTGTATTTTTTATTTTATTTTTTAAAGATTTTATTTATTTATATTTGAGAGAAAGGGAGAAAGAGCATAAGCAGGGGAGTGGTAGGCAGAGGGAGAAGCAGACTCCCTGATGAGCAGGGAGCCCGATGCAGGATTCAATCCCAGGACCCTGGGATCATGACCTGAGCTGAAGGCAGACGCTTAATGGACTGAGCCACCCAGGCACCCCTCTCTCTCAACACCGTATTCTTATCCTTATTTCTCTATAGCCAAGGGATATTTTCCTCTGGCTTTGTTAAGATTTTTTCTTTTTCTTTGATGTTTTGCAGTTCAAATTTGATATGCTTTGGTGTAGATATTTTGGCATTTATCCTGCTTTGTATTTTATGAGTTTCCTGGATCTGTGATTTGGTGTCTGACATTAATTTTGTGAAATTCTCAGTCATTATTGTTTCAAATAATTCTTTTGTCCCTTTCTCTTTTTCCTTCTCCTTCTGGTATTCCCATTTTCCCTATACTATACCTTTTGTAATTGTCCCACAATTAGTGCATATTTTGTTCTATTTTTTTTCTCTAATACTCTTTTTTTTTTTTTTTTTCTGCTTTTCAGTTTTGGAAGTTTCTACTGACATATCCTCAAACTCAGCTATCCTTTCCTCAGCTGTGGCCAGTCTAACTAATGAGCCAATCAAGTACTCTTTGTTTCTATTATAGTGTTTTTGATTTTTGGCATCTCTTTTTGATTCTTAAAATTTCCACTTCTCTGTTTATATTACTCATTTATTCTTAGATGTTGTCTATTTTTTTATTAGAGCTCATTGTATATTACTCATTGTTATTTTATTTTATTTTTTATTTATTTTTTATTTTTTTTAAGATTTTATTTATTTATTTGAGAGAGAGAGAATGGGAGATAGAGAGCATGAGAGGGAAGAGGGTCAGAGAGAGAAGCAGACTCCCTGCTGCGCAGGGAGTCCGATGTGGGACTCGATCCTGGGACTCCAGGATCATGACCTGAGCCGAAGGCAGTCACTTAACCAACTGAACCACCCAGGCGCCCTACTCATTGTTATTTTAAATTCTTGGTCTGGTAATTACAGCCTTTATTACAGCCTTTAATTAAGTGTAAGCCTTTCTACCATATCTGAGCCTGGTTTTGTACTTGCTCTGTCTCTTCAACTATATTTCATGTCCTAGATTTAGTACACCTTTTAATTTATTGGTCAAAGCTGACCTGGTACACACAGTAAAGGGAAGTATGGTAAATATGACTTTATGATACTGTGGTATGGTATGAGGGACAGCATATGCTTTATAGTCTTATGATTAGGCCATAGTCTTATACATAAAGCCTGTGTCCCTACGATAAGACTTTTACATGTGCTTCTGAGTTTTTCCCTCACCTTAGGTGGCACAGAAAGGCTAGAGAGAACTGGAGTTGAGTATTTACATTCCCATAGGTTATACTCTGGGAAAATAGTTCCTTCTGAGGGCAGGCCTTGTCAAGAAGAACAGAATGCTCTGGGCATATTTCAAAAGGCTATTTTTCCCTTCTTCCTGCAAAAAAAACATGAGGGGATTTCTCTCTGATATTTACTGTGAGAACATGCCAGGGCTCCTAAAAGTAAAATCCATAAAAGTGCAGCAAACCTCCCTATCACTGAACCCTCCTAGAATTTTAACTCTCAAACTTGTCTACACTAAACCTCCAGAAATTTATCAATTTCAGTTAAGGTTCTCCTACCCTGGCACTGATTCTTGTGTAGATTTTTGCTCCTGAATTTCTACACCTGTTAGTGGTGATTCTCTGTATCTGTTTGAATGTCTTTCTAATATTGGGACAGTAGTTTCCCCTGTGACATCACTTCTTTGATAGATCTTTAAAACACTACTGATTTTTTATTTGTTCGGCTTTTTACTTGTTAGGATGGAGTGACACCTTCCAAGCTCCTGGCATGCTAGACTGGAAACCAGAAGTCCTGACTCATATTTCTAAGCAGTCAGTGGTCAGTTAGAAACAGAATAATATCTTTGTCATCTTCCCTGAGACAGTGCTTGGAATTCAATCATATAAAATGGTAACTGCACAGACAAATATATAATACTCATTATGACAGCAGCAGTGAACATGTAGAAGCTAAAGTTAAAATGCTGAATACTTACCACATGACTTTAACTGTCCTTTTATAATCAGTTATTCTTGTCTAACATGCTACCTATCATCATTGGTTCCTTCAGGCTGCCAGGTAAAGCAATGATTGCCCATTTGCTTTGAAGTTATCTATATGAGGGAAAGATGGGAGCTTAGGAACAAGAACACAGAGACTGGTTTCCTTAAAACTTAAAAAAAAAAAAAAAAAAGGAAAGAAAGAAGACAGAAATTATGAAAAGCAAATATATACTAGCAATACTTAAAGTAAATGAATGACCCATATTGCAAATTATCTCTGGCTGAAAGGAAGGTAAAAGAGGACACAAAGGTTGAAGGATCCAGTAAGATTTACAGATATTCCAGCAGATGAAGGAAAAAGAAATAAAACATGTATTTCCAAGGTGATGATCATGGAGGGAAGAAATGAACAAAAGGCCCATGTTAAATTCTCATTTTCTATAGAAAATAGGAATAGATATTGCTCTAAGTGATCAAATCCCATTAGTGTCATTACTGTTATCATCTTTCCTTGGCCATCTGTCAGAAAGTAGGGCTTAATGACTCAGCATGGATTCAGAAAAAACTCTCACAAAACTGAGACAGTTTCCATAGGAGTCTCATATACACCTGACTATTCTGTCATGAAATCAAAATTCTGTCTTGTCATTTGTGTAGTAACCTGTATCTCTTTCAGGAGCTGCTCATATGACTTAGCAACATGAAAATATGCTCACGTGACTTATAAAGGTAGTATACATTGCTGCCTAAACTTTACTTTTATGTCAATAGACAGTATACTAAAAATTAACTTTAAAATTTAGCCTTCTGAGTAACAAGGAATACATTTTCACATAGATTAATTCATAGGATGTGGGAGGGTTATGAATTAAATGGCATCTGTGGTAATTAGGGAAGTATACTTTCCTATAAATCCAGAAGAGTAAGTTACATGCATCTGGGCACACAGTCAATTATAACTTGAGAAGTTTCTCTGAATTCAGCAACGCTGCATGAATTTCATGACCTGTGTTTTCAGATTCCGCTATTTATATAACACTGCTGTTCTCAGTATAAAACCTATAAATGGCTGGAACTGTACAAATGTTGCTATGGATAGAAATGCAAAGGGGATATGTAGAATAACTAAATCCACACAAATTTACAATGATTGAAAAGAGAAGGAAAAAGAGAAATGGAACAAGAAATAAATGTTTTAGGTAAAGAAATGATTAAGTACATGCTGTGCTTTTTCCCCCATTGTCCAACCATAAAAACTATTGTCCATTTAAATATATTTTATTATAACTATATGACTATATTTTAAATATATAAGCAAACTTTTCATCATCTAAAAACTATCTTGCCAAAATCTTAATGTTTATAAATTTCAGGGGATTATAGCATTTTTCCTAGCCTAATACTCAAATTCCTGGTAAATTTTTTGAAATAAATAAATGGTAAAATTTCCATTCAAGGAGAATGGAAACTTTTTTTTAGTTTTTTTAGTCAACAAACTTTTTAGTCAACAAAGTTTCAGTGAGTAATCTCTAATAGGTGTTATTGAGGAATATTATTATTTAATTCTATTAGTCACTAATGGTAGCCACTGCTGCTGAGAGAGGCTGTAAATATGCACATTTATGAAATGGAAGGATGATAAATGATGAATTTATGGCTATCAACTTAGTTTTCATTTCACCTGCCATGAGTACTTGGGAAAGTAATAAATAGCAAGAAGAGTTTTTATAATTAGTATTTCAGTCCTACACCATGTTGATTACTATTTGTAGTACTAGCAAAAATTTGTAGGGGAAATGTAGATAATGGGTTTATTACATATTGCATGTGTTGCACAAACAAGTAACAACCAAAAAAATTCAATGTCCTGATTGACCTAGCAAAATATAAGTCCACTTATATCCATACTAAAACTTTCTTCAATCAACATAAGATCAAGCATGTCTCTGATAAAATAAAAATATGGTTTATTTTATTTTCTACGGTTTATTGTGTTATGCTTGGTTAATTATGACTTGCTTATACTCCAAAGGGGAAAAGTCGAAATGCCATATCTGAAACCCTCTTGAATGTAATAGAGCATATTTTGGTAAAAGAAAGAAATAGGTGGCAACTTGGGTTTGTTTTTAATGACTTATAATTTTCTGTTTTTATTATCCTCGTTAGTTACAGAATACTTCTGCCTCCTTTCACTTTTCTAAGTACATTTTCCATGCAACACATTATAGTGCTTTACATATCCAGAGTCTATCCAAATCTTACTTTTTCATAACTGTTTTTGAGAAATTACAACATGTCCTTTCATCCTGCAGGTGAACTCATAGTTAAAACATGTATACTACAGACTGAAAACAAATCACACTAAGCCAACTCCATATTTTAATAAAAAAAATGACTACTTAAAGTTTTCATAAAATCTCAGTCAGAGTTAAAAGCCTTCTCTCTAATCTTCTACCACCTGTTTGAATCTATTCTAAACAATCTCAGGTATACACCCTCACAAATTCAGAAATTTATTTCCTAGACAGAGCTCTAACCATGGTGGAACAGATAAAACAAGAATGTGTGGGTTCAGAATATAGATCAAATGAGAGAGCAAATGTCTAGAAGTTTTCAGCAGCAGTCAGTGCAAGGCACACTTCAGGTACTGAGCATAGAGTCTGATACTTAGCTTATCAATGAATATTGATTAATTGAATGAAGTAAGTGAATAACTAAATCAGTCCCTGAAGAAATACTTTGATAGAAAAATAATCATGGACAAGATGGTGAGTTGGTAGGTATACCAACTTAAGGGAAAGTCTTAGCACTTAAGAATGTGTTAATAGTAATTATAAGATTATAGTGATATTTAAAATAGATAAAACAAAAGAATACATTGTTTTATAAAAAATATATTTTGTAAAAACCCACCAAGTTTTCCAGTCTTTCTCAAGCTATTTATTCAATAACAAAAGAGGACAGTAGAAATCATATTTCTGGCAAGTCACTCAAATGTGGTATCTCCTAGATCACCATGCTTTTCTCAGGTTTAACCTGGTATTATGAATCACCTTTCAGATGAATGGAAGTTTCCTTTAAGCCAAAACTGATGATTTTTCTAAATATTTACTTTTTAGTGCCTAATTCCATGCAGAATATCTTAAGTAAATGGTATTGCCTTTTTTCAGTAAGCATGGAAGGCAACATTTACCATGGCCTTCACAATTAACCGGTAAGACTCCAAAGATGATAAAACTACATGAAGAGGTAGATGAGTGGTATATGAACACACATGCAGAGACCCAGTGGCGACAAAAGCCTGCCTAAGAGAGAGAAGTAATTATCAAGTCTAGGTGTTATCTACATATAGAATTAAAGTATGCAAATAATATTGGATTTCCTCCCCACCTGGGGGCAGGGAGGGGAGGGTCTTTGATTTGTTGACTCAGTGTTGAAAACAGTAGAATTATATCAGAATATGAATTGACTGCTGTATTTTGGAGAGTAAACACAACCTGGAACAAAAGGTACTATTCTAAATTTATTATTACCTGACAAATGGAGATTCATTTGACAGATTCTAATCAGGACAGCCATCTCCTCCTGGCACTACTGCTGAGGCTGGAAAATGACATTTTATTAAATTCAGATGCTGGTGAATTGTCAGCACTTATTTTGCTTGTATGTTCTGCAGCTTTCAGCGTATTGATCATGAAATTTTAATATAATGCTTGGAAACGTACGCCTGCATTTCAAAAGCAGCCCCAGATTGATTTAGGCCTTAGTTGCCCCCAAGAGAATAGTCAGCACCAGTTCAGGTATGATTCTTCTTTCCTTTTCTCCCCTCTTTGCTCCTCTGTCTTCTGATCCTCCCTTTGCCTAATTTCCCCTCCCCTTTTCCTCCTGGACAGGAAGTATGCCACTGAGTGAAAGAAAGATACCAAATCTGGTTTGGTTTAATTTGCAATATCCAAGCTACTCTGGATACTCACATTTGAAAAGATTTATGTAACTGAGCCACGTACTGTAACCAGCTAACATTTACCTATATTTAAACATTAGTACACTCTGTGCTACTTTTCTGGAGTTTTATGCTACTTTGTAACACATTTGTTATAATTCAACTCATACAAATAATTTTGAACATTCTATTAACTCATTTAAATTACTTTACAGTTAATCATCATTTCATTTTATGTTTGACAGAATGGCAAACTTTATGATATTAGGATTTATTTAGACACCTTGTGGCCTTTTCCTGAGTATAAAGTCATTTTTCTTTTTTTCCCCTCCTCTTATCCACATCGCTGCTGGCAGAGAAGGACCATTGCCTGTCTTTACTTGTGTTGGTCTTATAATAAGAGTGAAAGTCTGTTCAGTACATTGATTTTTTTTTTCCCCCAACAACTTGATTACTGCAATTCCCTGTTAGTTGGCCGCTTTTCAGCTACAATATCAAATTGCAACATGTACACAGCAGAGCTACTAGACTGGTGGTCTGCAACCACATACTGGGGGCGAGGAGAATCAGCTTAATTCCTTTTCTTCAGTCTCTCTTCAAAAAGGTTTAGCATGGACTGTAATCTCTTTTATTTTAATACAAATTTTCATATCTTTAACTATAGTGAACAATTTTCAAGACCATGTCACGGTAGCAGTGAAGTAACCAGCATAAATCACAGACACAAAAAAATCTGTCCTTCCCATAAGTTAACTACAAGGGTTCCAGTGACTAAATTCAACTTTAATAAGTATGGAGAAAATTGGTTAATAGTTACAATGTGAATATACCACAAGAGGAACTTCTCCAAGTGAGTGGCATGTGTCAGAAGCATTGGCGTGTTTACCGAATTACCTTTCGTTTCATATAATGATTCAATAAATGAATGGAAGAAAGAAATTACAAGAGTCACATGTCTTGGAGAAAATTAGGATCTCTTCCAAAAGAAATTTCAGAGTTTGGTTTTGAAATATTGGCATCAGAATAAAAGAAAAGGACACACACACTACACAGACATATAATTTTAAAGGAATGACATTGTTGAGATAAAATAATTATTGAATCTTGATATAATAAAATAATAAATGAAAGGAGAAACATATTTTGAAGTTATTTTTTGTCTAATATGCAAAGTGGTTAATATTTCTACCACATACAGAAAACTCATTTTTAATTTTTAAAGAAAAATACAAATTCACTATTGGGAAACTAGGAAAAGAATAAATTCAGGTGGTCTTGTAATTCATAAGGAAAAATGTATCTGTTAGTGAGCAAAACATACAAAGTCTGAAGCTTTGAGATACACTTTTATACCCGGAAAATAAACATACTTAAAACATATAAAACCTAGCAATCACTACGTTGTGGCTAAATTCACATACTCACAAAGACCTGCGATGCCTAGTCTGCAATTCTGAAATCCAGAAAGGCCTAGAAACCAAAGATTAATTAATTAACTTAATTTTTTAATTTGGTAGCTTATTTGACAGCCAAATTGAACTGAGCTCTTTTGATTAGTAAAATCTGACTTCAACTGAATGTGTCTATTTACCGGTATTCATTTATCTCAATGCCACTGTTCTGATGCTATTTATTAGTATTTATTTGTTCCACTTAGTATGAATATTCATATGTATTGCTACAAAAAATTAACCTACTGTATTACTTAATATTGCTCCCAAATCCACTGGATTGTTATATAATCTGTGGTATTTGCACCATATTACCTTTCTGAATGGATGACCTATCTAAACAGTCTGAATTTTGAAACATTCTCGTTCTAAGGGTTTAGGGTAAAGAATCATGGAACTGTATAGTATGAGTGAGATTGTATGAAGAGTATTTTCATTCATTCATTTATTCAACAAATACATGTTTTGCATCAACTATATGCCCAGGGATGTTGTAGGCAATGGAAAAATGAACAGACCTCAAATAGCTTACAGACTAAAGGAAAAAAAGATACATGAGCAGAAATGCATTCAACTTTGGCAAGCACTAGAGAGAGGGAAGGAATGGGAGGGCTATGAAGCACTTCACCTAGCCTGTGGGACAGGGTTGATGAAGGGGCCCCCGCAAGTAAGCAAAAGGGCTTGGGCCAGCTGAAATCTCGACTAGGTCAGATGCACTAATTGGATTCAGTGAGACCAAATATTGGGTGTGAACGGTCAGAGAAAGGTAACCCAGCAAAACCTGATCTGGGATCTCCCACATAGATGAGTCTGGTTGGAAATAGGGAGAGAAAGAGCAAAATTACAAGGCATAAGCAAAGGTGGGAATGTTCGATTTATTCAGAAGACTCAAGGAAGCTTGTGTGGGATTTTATGCAAAAGCTGACATGATCATGATTGCTTTAGTGATATTGGATTTTTTTTTTCACTAAATAATATATTGGAAGGAGATAATCCCAATAAGTATCAGGGATACCAGTTAGGAGATTGTTGTAGTAATACAAACAATAACAGATAAAGGCCTTGTCTAAGACAGTGACATTGCACTTCCTTACAGAATTTTCAAATTCTTGTACTCCTTATATGTATTTAAAATGATGTTAACTTTTGATAATCTGGATAAATACATGAAACTGATGTTTCTGCAATTCTATACAGTACTTATCCATGACAACAAAGAAAGAGAAAACCCAAAGAGATTAGGCTAGTCAATTTGAAAAAAATACATTGCTTTTAAAAATATTGTTAGTTAAAAAAAAGAGTAATAAAATGAAAACTAAGTCTTTATAATATTTTTCTCTCTATTCCATTCATTTTTTTCTTTGTGACTAGGTCAGTTACCATGGCATAAAACTGTTTTCTTCAATAATGTCAAATAAGGTTTGAGGTTACTAAGTGTGAGCTCCATAGAGTTTCATCTATTTTGTTCCAATAAAACTCTTAGATCAGGTTCTTTTACATAATATGTATTCAAGTAGAATACATACATGAATAAATGAATGAACACTAAAAGTAAAGAACAGAAGAAGGAAGGATTGCTTTGAGTTCATTTCTGTTTGTTTATCCCAGACCTAAATCTAAAGCCAAAAAAACAAAATAATTCATGAATTTATCTGTGATTTGTTCTTACCCCACCAGACTATTAGAAAGGAAAATCTGTTATTAATATTACACTTAAAGCTATATACTGAATTACTTCTCTCAGGCTGTTGTATGCATAACATTTGCTTAGCTTAAAAGTCACCATGAGATCTATCAAATTACTCTTTCTGTGATTCTATTTCTAGTTCCTGTTCTGGTGAAACATGAAACAACTTAAATCTAAAATGCTGGCCTATCATTTATTTACTGTGGCTTTGAGAGAAACTGAGAACATATTCCTCTTTTAATTCAAGACAGTCACCGTGCATGCAAAGTAGTAACCTCTGCACGTCAAGAAACAGAAAATCACAACCTGTCCTCCATCGTTTTCCTATACCACCCCACCTTTATGAAATAGCTGATTTTAAAGTATTTACTAGTAAAACAAGAACTACGTGAAGAGAGTGCTGTGTTCCAGTCATGGTACATACAGTATTCCATATATTCCTTAAAAGACATCAATAAAAAAAATGGTACAGGTGTCATTTTAGAGGTCAGGAAATGAAGCTTAGTGAATAACTGCTTTTAGATCTCAAACTTAGTAAATTGCAGAGCTAAAATTTCAAGACTAGCTAACCCGAAAGTCATTCTTTCACCATTGAAAAACAATATAGGAAATTTATAGAAACTTTCCCTGAAATATGCTTTAGGGTCTAAATTGATATTTCATATCTAGAATGACATATATGTTTTGGTATATCATATGCCATATAAACTCTTATGGAATGAATACAGTGACAGTTTAAGCCATTTTTATTGTTTCACATACTGCCATTCCTATAAAAACTAGAAACACGCCCCACATCGGGCTCTTTGCTCAGCAAGAAGCCTGCTTCTCCCTCTCCCACTCCCCCTGCTTGTGTTCCCTCTTCCACTGTGTTTCTCTCTGTCAAATAAATACATAAAATCTTTAAAAAAAATAAAAATAAAAAAATAAAAACTAGAAACACATATATGAGGAAAATCAAGTTTGAGATATAAAGTCATTAAGAATTAGTAAATGGAATTCATTTACTGACATGTAAGAACATAAAAAAATGCAGGTTATAGAAACATATGTAATGAATAAGTAGTTTTCAACATTCTTAGACTAAGAAGTAAATAATTATAATAATTATTATAAGTAAATTATATTTTACAAGAATTAATCGTTTTGCATGCATTATCTCATTGAACACTTAAATATGTTTGGTCGGGTTTAGTTTTTCCTCCTTCTAGATATAATTTAATAAGATATTCAATCAGAATCACTCTTACTTCCTGGAAAAATCCAATACAAAGCAAAGCCTTGCTTTTTTAAATCCTCCCCTATATCTAACACAAGCCCAATGCTGTTAACAAGTTGTTTTAAGTGCCCTTTTACTGAGATGCATCACAATTTCCCATGGTGTGCTTTCTCTCACTGCAATGAGTAATAAACCCAACTTGTTCAACTACAGGTATGTTCTTGGTGACCTTTGACCATGGACATATGTAAAAATTTAATCAAATTCATTTTTAAAATAACCCAATGCTAAATAACTAGTTTGACAGCTCTAATTTGTTGGGTTTTGACTCATTAATTTCTTTGGTCTTATGAATATTCAGTTTCTTTGTTATAATAGTAAATAGTAAATTTCTTCTTTTTTAATTGAGGTATAATTGACATACATTATATTGGTTTTAGTTGTACAACATAATGATTCAATATTTGTATATATTATGAAATGACCACCATAAGAAGTCTATTTAAATGTTACCATATTTAGTTACATTTATTTCTTGCAATGAGAAGCAAATATTTCCTAAATAGTAAATATTTTCACCTCCTTTTCCTCCTCCTTCACTTTTTCTTATTATTCCTCTTATTTACTTTTTCCCCTGAAATAGCAATTAAAGCTGCATGTCAGCTATAAGTATTCTTTCTTTTTTTCCTAGCTATATTGGATATAATAGGACTGTACATAATTAATATTTACAATTTGTGAGTTTGGATGTATTCATATACTCATGATACCATCATCACAATCCAGGTGATAAACATATCCATCACCTCCAAAAGTTTCCTTGTGTCCTTGGATTTTTGGGGGGTGGGATGCGGTTGTATGTGTGTGCTTATATGTGTGTTTATGTGTGTATGTGTATGTGTGGTAAGAACACTTAACATTTGATCTGTCTTCTTAACAAATTTTTAAGTACACAATAACTTATAGTTAATTACCGGTACTATGTTGTACAGCAGATCTCTGGAATTTACTTATCTAATATAATTAGAACTTTATATTAACAACTAAAATCTAATATATTTATTATAAAATATTTTATTCAGTTGAAGACCAGATAACGTGTCTATTCATAAGCTGTTTTTATTAGACATCATGATTTGTGTGAATATTTTGAAAAAAAAAAAAAGCAGCTGAAGATGAAAGCCAAAGGCAAGGAATACAGTACTGGTTGGTGCTAATGGTGTCCTTAAGAGTTCCACAAAATGATTTTAAAACTCCAAGGGTGAAAGGTCAGTGAGTCAAGCAGTAGCACATAAACCATTATGGCCATGCTCTCAGATCCTGCATGATCAGGGGTCATCATAAGATTTGTAATAAATCACACGGATTAATTTGACACTACACCTACTATCTTTAGATTCTATAAATCTTATGTGCAGGGTTCCATTAATTTAAAACAAAACACTCAGGAGAAGTTTATAAAGATAAAATTACTTTCTTTTTTCCAAAAGTAACCTTTATTTTATGATCTTCCAAATTTGAGAAAAACAATGGGAAACCCATTTACCTAAAATGCAGTTTCTAGTGAAATGCCCTTGTCTAAGAGTTATAACTATGAAGGGGACTTTTAACATTCTGGCACCACATAAAACTAGGAGAAAAGTTGTCTGTATTTCTTAGCTAGTAGCTACATTTGGAAGGTGGGATAATTTCCTTTGATTCTTCTTGTAATTCCTTTGCTATTATTTAAACCAAGTGTTCGTTATACTTCCCCAACAATGGGGCTAAGAAAAATAAAAATGCAATATCTCTGTATGTCTGCATTTTACTTTATATTTATATTATAAAAGTTTAATTTCAGTATTTGTTTAGCTAAATGTTTCTGGATGTTAAAGAATTATGCTCTCTAAACTATTCTGATTATAAACTTTTAAAAATGTATAATAAAATCAAGGCTTTATTTCTTTTTTATTATTAGTCTAGAAAATAGTTGTTGATGACTAAACCAACTTTAATTATAAACTTTATCAACAACCAATTCCTCTTATTTTCCATCCTGTGGTCTTTTAAAAGATATTTTCAGCTTTTTCACAAAATAATCTTTAAGAAAAGCAAGAAACATGAAGTTACAAATTGTTTTTCAGTATTAACATTAAAGTACTTTTAATGAAGAGAAGTAGTTTGATTAAAATGAAGTTTGAAATGAATGACAAAAAAATGAAATAACATCTGTATTATCAATCTATCATTACTACAGAGTAAAGCATAATAGTTTACCACAATATCTATTAATTGTTTGTGATAAAAGTTCAAAATCATTCAGATCACAAAATAATTTTAGATTTTTAAATCTGGATTGCTACTGTTTAGAGAGAAAGAGAGAGAAAAGGAGGACCCTAAAATATGCAAAATGTGGCAAGAGTCTTTATGAGAGGATACTTTGATGACCCTGAGTTATTTTTGTGACTCTCACCACCGATGGCATAAATGTTACACCTTAGTTGTATTCTTACCCTCTATGCTTAGTCTGTGCTAATTTCCTGTACAATTACTTACCTGTAATTGTAGAAATTCCTTTAATGGATTTCCAGACCACCAGTTGCTACTAATAAACATTTGGCTAGTTAGATTATTAATTTAAATGACCATACAGTTAATTCATTTGGTCTGAGAAATAAAAAAAAAAAAACACACAAGATGTGAATATTCTCTATAATTAATATTATTCCTGATTAACTTAATTGCTAAAATAATAAAGAGTGTATGAGTTGTAGAATTATATATAATTCTTATTTATCCACTACTTATGTTTCAGAATGAACCCCCAGAGCCTAATGAAGGGTGAAAATTTTGGAGAAAAGTGGTTCAATTAGTCAGGTTTTCCAGAGAAATAAAATCAACATAAAAATGTATTATAGGAACTGCCTGTTCCCACCATCCCGATCCCAGCCAGCACCCAGAGGGGCAACCCTAACAATGATTGGCCCAGGATCCACCCAAGGACAAAACAGGTGTGGGTGTTATGCACAAACAATGAATCATGGAACACTACATCAAAAACTAATGATGTAATGTATGGTGATTAACATAACAATAAAAAATTAAAGATTCAAAAAAAAAAAAACAGGTGTGGTTGAAGCCCCCTGGGTCGGGGGTGGCAACCCTGCCCAGTCCACTTGGGTAGAGGCAGTTCAGTTAAGGAGCAAGGAGCTCCCTGGTAATCACTACTGCTAGCTTAGAATACAAAGGTTTCCTGGGAGGGGTAGGCTATGTAGAGGAAGCCATGGTCATCCTTCTCGCAATGGGCATGGACTTGTTCACCATACTGTGCTGGTTCACCAGCAGGAAGAATGCCTACATGGGGTTCAGCTGCAGATGAGACTGGATCATCTTAATCAGCTAATGCAGCTTGACATGGTCTGGGACCAGGAACTTGGTCTTGTCCAGGACGGGCAGCTCCTTCTCACCCTGTAGCACTCAGTGACACAAGGATCTTGCTGGGTTGCTGGTCTCAGATATGCTGCACCTCCTTACAGTGGTCAGCTCTGAGGTCAAGCTGGACAGCCAGGAAAGCCAGTGGTAGAATTCAGTCTAAAACCAAAGGCCTGAGGACCAGGAAGGAGCTCCAGTGTCTAAAAGTAGGAAAAATAACTCCTGTGTTTTTTTTTTTTTAAGTTTAGATGAAATGCTAGTCTCATGTTTACAAATTTTAGATGATTGGTTCAACTGAAAATATGATACTGTCAGTTTCAACAATTAGGAAATTTCAAATTATTGGTATCATAATATTTCAGAAATATTACAGACTCTCCAAGTAAGTGGACAAAAATGACAAATATTTTTCTCACTACCTTTTGGTCTATATCAAGAGAACTTTTAAGAAGAGATGCATAGAATTGTGTTGAAATGTTGGCATGGGGCACATTTTCACGTTGCTTTTCATGGAATTCTCAAAAAGAGTATTTTCTTGTTGTGAGGTCAAAAGGCCTCTCATTCACAGCTTGGTCTCTCCAGGAAATAGTTCCTAAAAATGTTTTTCAAGAAAAAAGTTAACTGCTAATAGAATGAATTTAACCACAGATATTATCATTTTTCATCTTAAAGAAACAAATAATCTTCCTTCCATTTTGTAATCTGGTTATAGAAGACATATTACTCCCAAAATCGTTGCATTAGAAAACAAACAAAATTGCAATATTACTTGAAAGTATTCTCATCAGGTTGTTTAACACTAAATATTGTGATATTTACTTGTCTTCACAGATATTCTTATTCTAAATATAAGGAAGACCAGTAAAATGGCTATGTTACTTGCTCTCACCCAACTCTGTACCATCAACTGGTACAGAAACAGTTTAGACATAGTTTACTCAATTGGATGTTTAAACCTGATATTTCACATATTAAAGTGCACAGTTTGATGTTATGATTGTTTTGACAAAGAATGAACAGTTAAGGACACTGGTGACAATAGAATAACTTTTCCTTGTGATTTGCCAATTTACTCTTCCTCACTTCAAATATATTTTTCTATGATTACCAGATTTTGAATTTTTATACAACATCAACAACAAAGATATACCATTTATAAATTTTCAATGATTTGAATCATGTAAATTCATTAAAAATTATTTTATATCCAAATAAAGCATAAGATTGCCTGACATATTATATGATATTCCACCTGCTCATTCTTGTGATGATTTTAAAGAGGGTAAAAGCTCAACTATTTTTAACTGAACCTCAGGGTAAAATCAATGCTCTAGGAAGGTGCACCATTTTTACCTTTTTGGCTTTGAATACTCCTTGACAAACCACTACAATTCCTCAGTTTGAGAAGCAAAACCTGAGGTTATATTGAACTTTCTCTATTTTTGTACAGTGTAAAGATTTCCCATGGCAGAGTGGTCAAAGGCATTATAAGCACCTTACCAATTATGAATGGCATTAATGTAAGATTTGTAAGTGGAAAATATGCATTTATGAAATAGAATGGCAATTTCAAAAAATACATTTTGGTCAATAACTGCATTAAAAACAGAAGTTGGTTTTGGTATGTGTAGTTATTGAGTTATATTAGAAGAGTGTCAACAGTGTCATAAATTGTTCTAAACATAACTCCAGAATTGCTGGTAAGTCAATGAATGCTATTTACCCATTGACCTGTCTCTTAATCAATGAATGAGTTATGTTATGAGTTAGACATATATTTGTCATTATATACATAGGAAGTCTCCATATACAGGAATTATTTTGTCACAGAATTGAGTGCAAAATTTCAGTCCAACTAAATGTTATAAAGCCATGTTCCTCAAAATTAACTCATGTCTTTTTATAAGAAGGAAATTGGTCTTTATGCATTGTTTGATTCTTGAAATTGCATAAAATATTGTGAATAAAAATAAAATATATTTAAATGTATTTGTTGATTGATTATAAATTATAATTAGCTTAGTAACTTAGTTTACTTAGATATATCCTTAAAAACTAATATTCCCAATGCCTCCTAATGTTTTCAACTCCCTTTACTTTCCTTCTACAGCTCTTAGACATACTGTGGTTGGCAGATTTTCAGAAAGTGTTGTGGGAGCGGATAAAGAGAAATAAAAAGCCAAAGAAGCAGTTCCTAGAGGGAAGCAAGGTTGAAAATTACTTTTTTTTTTTTGCCATATATTTGGAAATCAGTTTTTTTAATTTGGAAATTACAAGGCAAAAACATGGGTATATTTCCCGAGAAAACTGTTTGAGAACTGATGGTACATATTTTACCTTTATGGTAAAAAAGGCTTTAGTTCATTTATTTTAAAATTCATCTCATAACTGAATAGATGAATGCATACCCAAAGTAAAGTAAAACTAGATCTAAGGCACATACTCATGGCGATATGCAAAAACTCTTATAAAATATATTTTATATATTTTTATATTTTTATATATTTTTATATTTATTTTATATTTATGTATAATGTACATTATATATATTACTTATATATAATTTATTTTATAAAATAAACTTCTTATAAAATTGAACCCATATCTGATTGAGTTTCTAAATTTAACTACCAATTTATGGAAAATACAGAAAATCAAGGAAAATGTTATATAGTGAAGCCAATGGGATGAAATCAGTAAATCTAGGTTTGGGGAAATCCTACAAGACAAACTAGTTAGAGGAAAATAATTTCCAGTTTGGGGGAAAGAGATGAGAAAAGAAACTACAGATTACAAAATAAATCATTAAAAAGAAATATGAGTAAATCGTAATGCATGGACCTTAATTTGTCCTTGATATGTACAAACAAATGGTTAAAAAAAGGAAACAATTTTAGTAATATGAAAACTAGGCATTTTATCAATTAAAAATAATGTTCTTAATGTCATGGTTATATTTTTTTAAATAGTCATTTTTTTAGAGATGTATACTTAAATATTTATGGATCAAATAATGTGCTATCTGAAATTTACTTAGAAAAAATCTGGGGATGTTGGACATACAGGAGCTTTGATGTTAGAGTATACAAAATTATAATAGATCCACTGGGATTCACTACACTAGTATCTCTATTTTGTTATGTATGTGAAATTTTCCATAATGAAAGTTAGAAATTAAAAAGAAAAGATTTGGAGACATAGACTGAACTCAGATAATTTGTAGGTAATGAAAATTTCTGAGGGTCACAGATAAAATATAGTGAGTCCAGGTATGATTAATGTTTTGAGGCATGCTATCAAGAAAAGCAAATCAAGGGGCTCCTGGGTGGCTCAGTCTGTTAAGCGTCTGCCTTGGGCTCAGGTCATGATCCTGGAGTCCAGGGATGGAGTCCTGCCTTGGGCTCTCTTCTCAGCGGGGAGTTTGCTTCTCCCTCTGACCCTCCCTGCTCTCGTGCTTTGTCTCTCTCTCATTCAAATAAATAAATAAAATCTTAAAAAAAAAAAAAGAAGAAGAAGAAGAAGAAGAAGAAAAGTAAATCAAGGGGTGCCTGGGTGGCTCAGTTGGTTAAGCGTTTGCCTTCGGCTCAGGTCATGATCTCAGGGTCCTGGGATTGAGCCCTGCATCAGGCTCCCTGCTTGGCAGGAGGCCTGCTTCTCCCTCTCCCTCTGCTGCTCCCCCTGTTTGTGCTCTCTTGTTTGCACTTTCTCTCTCAAATAAATAAAATCTTAAAAAAAAAAAGGGAAAGCAAATCAAGTAAGGTAACTCTTTTTAAGTATTTATGTATTTATTTTTTTAAAGATTTATTTATTTGACAGAGAGAGACACAGTGAGAGAGGGAACACAAGCAGGGGGAGTGGGAGAGGGAGAAGCAGGGTTCCCGCCGAGCAGAGAGCCCGATGTGGGGCTCAATCCCAGAACCCTGGGGTCATGACCTGAGCTGAAGGCAGACGCTTAACCGACTGAGCCACCCAGGCGCCCTAAGTATGTATTTAAATGTAAACTTAAAATATATTTTTGTGTCCTCTGACAAAAACATATGAAAATCTTTTGGTGGAAGTAGCAGTTAAGGATTGTGGGAAGGTTCCTTGGATGATAATCTTGCCTTTCTGTTTGTTTCACACCCAGTTGTCACATTGCTGCCCAATAAGTTTGAAGACTGCACTCTGTCTGATTCCCCATACAGACTTTTCTCAGTGAACAAACCTGCCTTGGCATAGCTTTTACTTTCTCAAAGAAGCTGGCTGCCTTGTTTCCAGGTATGTGTCTTGTGGGTAATTTTTATTTGAATAAATTCCTCACATTCAGTATTGAAAAACAATATTTCCCAGCCATACATTGTGGGCCAGCAAAATTGTCATAACTGCTGCCTTGAAATCTTAGGGTTATAACTAAATTAGGAAGTCACTTTTGACTCTAACTATAATATATGCAGCATCAGGAGAGCAAGAATTGTGTCTTTTTCATTTAGTCTCAAGCTTTTGTTAATGCCAGATTTCAGTCTGTGATAAAAATTCCAGAATCTGGCTTATTTTATTACTGAATAAATCACTAAATATGAGGCTAATTACAAAAGAGATTGCTGCTATTTATGGCCAAATATACTTATAATCTCAACAGACTGGATATAAAGAAATTTTAATCAGGAAATACTAAAAATATGTGACAAATAAATAGACATTTTGTTAGCATATTTTCTCCTGGGGTTTCCTTGAATGTCATTAAAATTATTTAAGGGAAAAATTATAAACTAGGGAATACAATTCCAAAATTTAGGACTAATCATATTATTAGCAATGTCATCATTGCATTTCAAATTAAGACAGGTTTAAGTCATTTTGCTTTAATGTCAGCTTATCAATTTTTTTAGCACCATATGAGCATTATGTAATTACAGTGAATTATACAATTATGTGATATGAGATGCGTTGGTAGGTTTTACTTCTAAAAATAGAATGATTTAATTTGAATTGATTGTTGTTTATATACCATTTAACTACATGCCTGAGCTGATCACATCATAAAAAATAGTGCTTGCCATGATGGCAATTAAAGAACATTTAGTTTGATATCAAAAGAATAGTGGCAAGTTTAAAATTCTAGCCTTTAATGCAGCAGTTGTAAAATATGTGTATTCTGACTTTCTGCCTCAGTTTCTCCATTATTCAAGTGAGGATAAAAAATTAGTGACATTTATATGTCATATCAAAATGTTGGAAGTAACCAAAGGGAAGAGAACTATTTGGAGCTACAGCTATAAGTTCTAGAAATACTATTTTAAACTCTTTTCTGCGTTTGAATATGTTTACATTCTGGTTTCAAACGTCATTAATGATAACCTGATGGCCATACTCAACATTTCTGTTAGTTTTCTGAGCATTTACCCTGCCAGAATTCGCAATGTAGGCTCCCATTCATGAGCATTCTCTTCCTCTGGATTCTGATAATCGTGTTTTTATTTCTAACTCTCTTTCAGTACCTTCAGTTTATTTCAACTAACATGTCTTAAATACCTATGACAATGTGCCATCCATGTCCATATATATTATTTAAGACTCTAAAAACATGCCCCAAGTCTCTACATGAAAGTAAGAGATGGTCAAAAAAACAACTCTTTGTGGTAGACATTGCACCTTCTCCCCTTCCTTTCTTGCCTCCCACTCTCTGGATACGAGCATTTCCTAGGTTTATGTTTCTGAACAACTCTTCTTTATGAGAGATCCAACCAATCTTACAATAATAACTAGCACATCCCCCTGGATGAGTTTCAAAACTCACATCTTTAAGCTTGACTGCTCACTTAAAATTTCACTTCATTTTCAGTGGCTACCAGGCATTTCCACATGGACATCTTCCTAGTATCTTCAGGTACAGCATATCTAAAACAGAACTCATCCTCCAGATACCAACTCATGCCTATCCTTCTGATATTCTAAATACAATACGTTTTAGACAGTCACTCAGATAAGAAAGGGTCAATAGTCCTTAATCATTACTCTTTTTTTTATCTCTTATAGCAAGTAAGATATCATAAACCAAAATACTCTCTTTTTATTATCAACCACAATTATTTTTGCCTTTTAACTCCTACCACTACAAATTTGGCTCGGGGCTCTGCCACTTCATGTATTCAGCTTGTTAAAGGAGATCCAAACTTTATTCTTCTGTCCTGTTCTTTCTTCTTGATCAACCTATTGTGCAAATATATTTTTTTAAAATAATTTTCACAAAATGATTTTGCATTACTTTCCTTAATTAAAAAGCCTCAGTAGCTATTCCATTGCCTTAAGCATAAAATTTATCTTATGCACACTTCGACTTCTACCCTTGCCTGTAGGACACTTCCAAGTCCTTTACAAATATAACAACTCCTCAATATGAATCCTTTAATCCAAACTTGATAAAAAGCTTAAGTGGAAAATATCAAAGACATAGATGCTGTATTAACCATGGATCAGAATGGTCACATGGAAACCTAGATGATAAATATAAAAACATAAATCAGGAACAGTTTTTACAAGGTTTTGAATGTAAGTGCATGCTAAGAATTCAAGCTAAGAATTTAGACTTCAAAAGCAGTCAGAGAAAGAGAAACCCAGCTTCCAAAGGGTAATGATCTTGAATAATAGCTAGAAATTCCACTGTAGACTAGGACTGAGCAACACATGTACAAAATGAACTTCAAGTTTTAGTCAAGTAGCCAAAGAGAAGTAAAGGTAGCATGGGAAAAGAATATGACCAGGGCAGGTTTCAGAATAACAGAGCAGGAGTGAATCATGTTGGTATGGATGAATACAAATGGGAAATCTGTCTGAGAATTAGCATCAGGTAACCAATGAACTAAAATGAAATGGAAAGGCAAATAAAAGTGATGTCAACTTACAAATGGCCAGAAAAAGAATATTTAAGTGGGAGAGAGTAATTTAAGCTTGCCTATAGTACTGTTATAGTGGCATGCACTGCCTTTGGTATCCAGTGTAAATTGGTTTGGAATCCAATTTCTTCTATTTCCTATTTATACTAGCTTTGTGTTCTGTGTATAAAGTGCTCAGCACAGTTCTGGGCACAAATGAAATAATGAACAGAAGTTTTTAATATCATTTTCCCCTGCACGCTTCAATCAGAAGCTTTCCAATCTCTAAAAAACAGTTTTGCCTTCCAGCTACATCACTTCTTGCCCCACTGAAGTAGTCATAAAACTGTTTATGTGTCAAAAACCTTAAATTAAAATTGCCTGAAAGAAAAGTTATCTGTAATATTGTTCTTACTTCAGGTAAATAATGATATAATAAGGTCATCCTTCAGCTAGTCAGGAAAACTTGTTACATTATGGAAGATATGTTCCTTCATTCTGCTATATGCCTGAGATGATGGGTCACTCAATGCTATGAATTTATGTCAACTGATTGATTATGTGACAAAACCCTATAGCACTTTCCCCCTGGACCTTATGAAATCCAGCTGTACTGACTGCCACAAATAAAATCATGGGAGTAGTCAACTCTTTGTAGTTTAATTAAAAAATCACCCCATTCTTAACTTTTTTAAAAAAACAAATAGTTTACATTTTCCTTTTAAATTACATAATGTATTCTAAATATATAGGAAAGCAAATTATAAATAGGTAAAGAGCCTCAGTGTTTATGTGTATATATTTAAAACGGCTTGATATTTTGTTCTAAAATTTGAAATAGAGATTGGCTATACATTACCAAAATAAAATAATTTTATATAATGTATCTATCAGTCCAATAAACTATATAAAAAATCAGATTAATTGTTGCTATGTTCAGATCAACATTCATTTCAGTATTTTCCATTTCTTGCTGTTCTGCATATGACTTGGTTTTAGACTGACATATTGATGTCTTTTCGGAGATTTGTAAAAATCCATGCAATGGGTTCCAGATATGGAAATATGCCTAATAAAGACAATTAACCCTGAAGTGTTTCAAGAGGCAATAGAAGTATGTCAAAAGGGCATGAAATACACCCATGATATCCTGGTGATAAAGCTTCTGTTACATTGTTATTGAACACTGTGATAAAGTCAGCAGGAGAAATGCTTTTAAAGAGTTGGACAGAACTACAGATGGCTTCTCACCAGGTCATTTTGTATTCCTCACTAGTCTATCTAGTCAACCAGTGTATCATATAGAGCCAGCACAGGTAATTAATCATTTTTCTTATATTTGAATTTATTACCATTTGGATATGGTGGAGTTAATGATGCAATAACAAAAAAGACTAAAATTGTCCTTATTTATAACATTTTCTGAAGAATAAATTTAAAGTGACTCATTGCCATTGTTGCTTCAAAAATATTTCATGAAGTTATGATATCCCTTTTATGCAGAAAGGAAATATTCTGCCTAAAATGTAATATGTAATATTCTTTTAGGCAGAAAAGAAGATGATTCCTCTAATACCAGCCTTGATACTTTTCATCTGAATTTGAATCATGCAGGTTAATATTTTGTTATTAAGTGATTGGCTTAGATTATATAAACTTCTGTAATACACACACACAATTTTTAACACTTATGTAAACAGTATAATATTTTAGAACAAATGAGTAAAAAGGCCCAGATAAAGGAGACATATGATATATTTCCTTTTAAAAGTCTTATGCATACCTCTTTTGTATTTTATTTTTAAATTTTATTAATTTATTCTATCCTCATGTTTTATGTATGTTTATTTATATGCATGCATATATATATATATACACACAGATGTATAATTTAAAAAAATAATAGTTCCCCACTGATTATTTTGTTTTATATAGTTTTCATTCTACTAATCTCTGCATTATTAATGCTGTTTTACATCATTATATATCCTTATTCTACATAATTTTAATAGTTACTGATGTTTTCTTAAAGTATTTTCTATAAATTATAGTTGAGGGCGCCTGGGTGGCTCAGATGGTTAAGCATCTGCCTTCAGCTCAGGTCATGATCCCAGGGTCCTGGGATCGGGTCCCGCATCGGGCTCCCTGCTCCTTGGGAGCCTGCTTCTCCCTCTGCTTTTCTCTCTCTCTCTGTCTCTCATGAATAAATAAATAAAATCTTAAAAATAAATAAATAAATAAATAAATTATAGTTGAAAGTGTTATCTACTACATCCAACCCATATGCTCTCTAACTCACAAGGAATCCTTTTTTTTAACTATTTCTCCTTATTGTTCTTTTGAACTCTGGTGGAGACTACTTGCTGTTTACCTCAATATGTGTTCTCACCATCTCTTGGCTTATCTTTGGTTGGACCTACTGTGAAAGAATAAAGATCATATTTTGTAACTTATATAGGAGAGATCATTTAACTAGTATCTGGTCTCTGAGGTATAAATAGAAATTTGTGATAATTCCAAGAGGTATTCTTAATGAGAAGAAACACATTCATCTCTGTCCCTTCCATTTTCTTATAGAATTGAATTCAAAATTTATGTTTGCATATTAGCATATTCATTATACTAAAAAAGCATTTGTCTTTCCTTCTTCTAAATGTGGAAAATCTAAAGAAATAAATATAAAAGCAGAGATTAATAAGATAAAAAACATAAATCAAAGGGAAGAAGCCAAAATTTGATTGCTTGAAATAACATTTGTAGGTTCACAGCCCTCTGGAAAGCTTCCCTGGTATAATACAAAACCAGTCCTCTTATGCCAAGCAGGGAGAGACCAAAGAGAAACACATCACTCCATGCTGCTACGTGGCAAATTTAATAACAGCAAAGGAAACTTACGTATGAGGCGTGTCTTGGGAGACAGCAAGACCAATAGATCCCCACACCTGCCCTCTAAATCTTAAAAGCTTATAAAGAAGTCGTAACTGGGCTTAGTTACTTATACCATGCAGGTGTTTTCAACACCACATCACTTATCTCAACGCTGTGTCCTTGGAGCAAACTCTGGGAGCAGGAAAGGCAAATGAAACCCACATTCTAAGGACGGGAGGAGGTGAAGAGCCTCCAAAGTGCCCAGGGCTAGCTCACGGGTCTCTCTCAGGCATATCTTTTTTGATCACGTTCTCCAACCTATTATTAAAATTGAATGACAGGGTGCCTGGGTGGCTCAGATGGTTAAGCGTCTGCCTTCAGCTCAGGTCATGATCCCAGGATCCTGGGATCGAGTCCCACATCGGGCTCCCTGCTCCTTGGGAGCCTGCTTCTCCCTCTGCCTCTCTCTCTCTCTCTCTCTGTGTCTCTCATGAATAAATAAATAAAAAGTTAAAAAAAAATTGACAAATGACCACCAAGTCTAATATAATATGAAAAAAAAGATAAATTACTTAATATCAGGGGTGGTATTACTACAATATCGCTACAAATCTTCAGACATCAAAAGATATTTAAAAGAACATTATGAATAATTGTATTGCAAACATTTGACAATGTGGATAACATGGACAAATTTCTAGATAAAGATGATAGCAGAAGAAATGGAAAATTAGAATAGTCTGATATCTATTAAAGAAATCAAATCTGCTATTAAAGACTTTCTACAAAAAGTAAAAAAAAGAAAACAAAACAAAAAAATTGAAATCTATAGGCACAGATGAATTCAATTATAGCTTCTTCCAAACTAGTGAACTGTAGAAGTTTTGTCAGAGCAATGGGAGAAGAGTTTAGGTTCTTACTTTATGCTCTTGTAAACCAGTTGTATAAGTAATAACCAGGAGAGGAAGTGTTATATACTCAACTATGATGTGAGAATTTTCCTGGCTTGCTACATTGCTGTGTCTTCTCTAAAAAATATAGGAAGCCATACTTCACATGCTTGAAATGAAAAAGAAAAATTTTAATATGATATCACTGTTGATCATTCAATTGAAGGAGACTGGTCAGGACAGAGAGAAAAAAATAGTAACGATTCTTTGCAGAGAATTTGACAACAGGTGAACTTCTTCATCTCGATTGATGGAAGACAATGGAGGATAGAGAGGCTTTTTGCAATTCTCCTACGACTTCAAGTCCTGAAGAGTACCCCAAATCCACTGCAGTTAATAACTAATTAAATACTTAATGCTGCCTTAGGTAGAAAATAAAGCTTTTGACAAAACTTTCTAATTGATACCTCTTGGATTTCCAAAGCTTTCAAAAGCTAATGAAACATTTTTAATTAATTTGGGACTTAGGACATTTGCACAAACATTTGCTTAAAATAAGCAAGAGATGTGGTGTGGACTAGGGTCATAGCAATAAAGATGAAAAGTAAAGTATATTTCCAGGTTTTGTTTTAGAGGATATAAGACAGCAGGTCTAGCTAGAAATTGGAATGAGGAGGATTGAAAGCAAGAGAGGAATATAGGCATCTCCCTAAGTTTTTGACTTTTCTAAAGCCACCGATTCTAGCTTTCCTCATTCATCTGGGTCTGTTTATGGATCATCTCTCTAGATTGGTCAGTGTTCTTTAAAGCAAGCAACAGCAAATAACTCTGGCCATTTACACAGAACACATATTTACTGGATGAAATTTATTTGGTGGCTAACAGTGTCATTGGGAAGGCAGTGAACCAAGTTTAGGAACGGTCAAAAACAGGAGACACAAGGCAGTGGCTAGGCCAGTAGAAATCTGGTTCCAGAAGCAGGCCTGAGAGGACAGAGCTGTCCTTCCACAGCTGTTCCTGCTTTAGCAGCAGCTGCAGGACAATGAGCTGCCACCACTGCTCCCCCTGGAACCTGGATGCTACCACTTCTGCAGCCCTTACCACCAGAATGTTTTCTTTACTGTCCCTTTTCTTTTGAAACTAGCTCCTCATTTCAAAGTTTGCAAGTAGGATGGGGGGATTTGACCAGTTGAATCTGGGTCATGTACCAGTCTTCCTTGCTTTAAGGAAGAATGGGAAAAAAAAAAATCTGTGTCTGGTCCTTTTTACTTCTACAGTGAGATATGGGCTTTGTCTCCTTGTAAGATTTATATGTTGAAAAATTCCCCGGGGATAGGATGTAGATGCTCCAGAGTCAAAGCTGAAAAATATTTGCAAGACTCCTCTTCTTTACCTATATAAATAGTGTTTTGGTCAGGAAGTCACTTTCAGACTGTATCTCTTTTTCCCTCCTCATCTTTTCTTTTGGACATTGATGAATTCTAAAGTCTCCACGCTGAAAACTAGAGCCCTTATTCAAAGAGCTTTTTCTGAATACCTACAAGGTGTCAGTCTGCAAGTCTTTAGACATCTCTGTCATTTAGGATGCTGGAAAGACAAAAACAATACAATTATCAGGAGGAGTAATGATAATTGTTACGTGTTCAACAAACACTATGGAAATACAGAGAAGAGACTTTTAACTCATCTTCAGAGAAAGAGAACAATTCATTCAAGGTAGATAATACTAAAGGGAATCTAGAAGGATTAGTGGAATTAGGCAAGTGGAGAAGGGAATGGGGTAATGATTTTCCCAATATGAATCTAGTCCTTAAGAAATTAACACTATGAGTGTTTGGCATGAGTGACTGGTAAAAGACGTTTGAGAAAGCATGGTATGATTGCATAACTGCAAGATAATTTTGTCAAGAACACTAAATGCTTGCACATGGTGGCAGAGTGGGCCTTCTATGGCACATCAAAATGTTCAAAAGTTACATGAAGGAAGTTTGGCATAATGGAATATTATGCAGCCATCAAAAAACCCAGAATCTTGCCATTTGCAATGACGTGGATGGAACTAGAGGGCATTATGCTAAGCGAAATAAGTCAATCAGAGAAAGACATGTATCATATGATCTCACTGATACGAGAAATCTTAATCTCAGGGAACAAACCGAGAGTAGCTGGAGCGGTGGGGGGTGGGAGGGACGGGGTGGCTGGGTGATAGACACTGGGGAGGGTATGTGCTATGGTGAGCGCTGTGAATTGTGTAAGGCTGTTGAATCACAGACCTGTGCCTCTGAAACAAATAATACATTATATGTTAAAAAAAAAAAGATCATAGGAAGGGAAAAATGAAGGGGGAAACGTCGGAGGGGGAGATGAACCATGAGAGACTATGGACTCTGAGAAACAAACTGAGGGTTCTAGAGGGGAGGGGGTTAGGGGGATGGGTTAGCCTGGTGATGGGTACTAAAGAGGGCATGTATTGAATCGAGCACTGGGTGTTATACGCAAACAATGAATCATGGAACACTACATCAAGAACTAATGATGTAATGTGTGGTGATTAACGTAACATAATAAAATTAAATTAAAAAATTAAGATGAATAAAGTCTGAGGATCTAAAGTAAAAAAAAAAAAAAAAAAGAAGAAGAAGAAGAAGTATTGGAGAAAGCAGACTGGATTCAAGGAGACCAGATAGGAGGATATCATATAATATAAGTGGGGAGTCAAGTTTTAAATCCAACTATGTCTGATTCCCAAAAGGTTTTCACTCTCTCCTCTATATCTTCAATTTTTATGTTTAGTTTAAACAATGAATTATTGTTTTGTGTGTACTCACAGACATAATTTATATGTCTTATTTTTAAGCCACTAAAATCACAAACCAATTAAATTTAGTTTTAAGTGTCTTGATATGTAAAAGATAGAAGTCACACTGTGTCTTCTGCCCACCTTGATCCTATCTTAACTTTCTGCAGCTCAAATCTCATTCCTTCTTTATGGCTCATGTCAGTGTTCTTATTCCCCGGCAGAAAACAATGACTTTCTAAACTGAATGCTCACCATAATATTTTCTAAAATGTTACTGGCAACAACCATCATATTTTTGTTTTGGAATCTGTCTCACTGTGTGAATTTCTCTGTTAATTTTTTAAGGGCAAAATTCTTGTGGGAATAACCAATGTATACAACAGACTGCCTTGAACAAAATCTAGCTTCATGCTTTGAATTCTGAAAGAAATACTATTTAGATATTTATAGAAAAAATGAATGAATGAGTGAAAATACCATAAGAACTATCTTCAAGAAGTAATGAACATTTATTTCAATTGATTATATTAGGCCACTGAGATTAGGATTTTTGACAAGCCAATGTCGAGACAAAGTTGGTAGGGCAAAAGGTTTATTGAGGTGTAACTTGTAAAATGAGAACGAAAAAGCAGCTTGATCAGAGGGATTGTCAGATCAAGATGTAGACCTAACAGAATCTCTACCAACACAACCATGAGCTCTAAAGAAAAAGCCTGTTAGATGATTTCTGTGTTGGGTGGGATTGCTATGTCACTGCACTAACCCCTTGCTCAGCCATTACATGGGTACTACGCTAAGATGAGCATAACATTGACTGCCACTGACTTGATCAGTCATTGGCCAGAGGTTGTCCCTGGAAAACATGCTTCATCTTTTTGTTTTTGTTTTTAATTATTTTTTAAAAGCTTTTGTACCTTTTAAAAATTTTTTTTATTTGAGAGAGAGAGAGAGAGAGCAAGAAAAGGGGGGAGGGGAAAAGGGAGAGGGAGAAGCAGACTCCTTGCTGAGCAGGGGGCCCGAAGGCAGATGCTTAACTGACTGAGCCACCCAGCCACCCATAGCCTCATCTCGAATACTGAAGCAGACCCTGACAGAACTAAGAGCTAGAAACTGTCAGATAAGCATATTACTTAAAGCTGAGCAGCAAGTCCTTAATTATATAACCCAGATCCACTTTTCTATGCACATTTAAAAAGAAGTCCCTCCAGAGTGAGTTATTCTTCCTGAGGGAAGATTTAGAAGATGGATGTTAGTAGGATAAACTTCAGTCCTCATCACTGTAGTTGGTGTCAACTTCTTAAAATCGCACTGTCATCTATCTGTTCTAGTTATTCTTTCCAAATTTTGCCCACCCTCAGCTATCATCTTTGTTGTTTTGTTTAGTAGTGTAAAATAAACCTTCATTCCTGAGAGATCTGATATCCTGATATCCTTCAATCACTCAGATAAAAGTTACTGCCCTTGTCCGTTCACATGTTGGCAGGGAGCACCGATAAGAACCCAAATGTATCAACTGAATTATGTACATAATCCTCCATGCTTCCACTGTGAAAAAGGAGCCCTACTTCCTCATGTTAATTATAATCATTTACTCCTCCCAAGATAGTGACTCCTCTTGTCTGCTGCTGAGTGGACATAAGGAGCTCAAAATGACCAGATGACTGTTATTGCTGATAGTTTGCTGACCCCCATGATGGTGTGCATTCTTTGAGGAGCAGGAATTCTAACCATGCACAGCCCAGAATTGCAGAGATGGGAGGCACAAAGTCTTTAAGTGAATCATTAGGAGAAGTGGTACCTGTGCTGACTATTGCTTCTGCCCCTTGGTTCCTGGACTCATGTATCCATCTTCTTTGGGGCGCAACATCATGTACAGTTCTCTAATTCAATGTATTGCACATGCCCTGGAGAATAACATCCCATCTTCTTTTTTTTTTTTTTTTTTTTTTTTTTTTTTTTTTTTTTTTTTTTAAAGATTTTATTTATTTATTTGAGAGAGCGAGAATGAGAGAGAGAGCACATGAGAGGGGGGAGGGTCAGAGGGAGAAGCAGACTCCCTGCTGAGCAGGGAGCCCGATGTGGGACTCGATCCCGGGACTCCAGGATCATGACCTGAGCCGAAGGCAGTCGCCCAACCAACTGAGCCACCCAGGCGCCCAACATCCCATCTTCTAAGGGTATGTTTTCCAAACTGGTGCTTCAACCACACTTCTAATGGGTCCTCCCAGTGCTCTATTGGGTTAGCAGGTACTGGGTGGTGTGGTATGTGATAGGACCAGAAGATCGCACAGTAATGGATCTACTGCCACATCTTCTTTCCTGTAAAGTGGTTTCTCTCATCAGATGTTATTTTGCATCTGATTCCTTTCATGTGGATTAGGCATTCTGAACATCCTAAGGGAGTGATGTTGATTGAGATCTTAAAGGCAGTAAAGTTAAATAATATGTATCCATTTCTGTGAAAACAATTCAGGGACCCTTGATGTTGAAAGAATCCCAAAGAACTCATCTTGCCATCAGTTGTCTAGTTAATCTTCACAAGGAAATCAACATCCTGGGAAATCAATAACCTGCTGCCAGACAGTCAGAGGCAGCAGTTGTTAAATTGGTCTTGCTCTGTGAGAGTCCATGCTGTAGGGCCTATGGATAGTCTCTGTTACTGTCGCTGTGGCCATTTTGTTTCTGTGTACATTGTATCAGCCCTGAGATGTTCACTGGAAAATGCTGGTTAAAATCAATGGGCTAAGTCATTGTGTCTACTTGCATGTGGTACTTTCTGGTGGGTTTTGACATATGAAGATCTTCACGTGTTGTGCCCACTTTCATATGTTTATTCACATGCCTTTAACAAGGGCCTTCTTTCCCTAGTTCTTTCAATCTTGTCCCATTCAGGCTTCAATCTGACCAGGCTACTCACTACTGCCCAGGGGATCATAAGTATTTTCTTTTGAGGCTATTTTGCCTATTAAACAATGTGGAAGATCAGATGCACCTTCCAAAGCTCCATCCACTGTAAAAACTTTTATTTCATCACTGTCTTTCAAGGCCACTTATATGCAAGGCCATAATATAGTCATTCTCCATTTTTGGTTTATATCCACTTATTGAGAAATTAATGTATAAACAAAGCTCAGGGTTTTTGTTGTTGTTGTTTTTGTTTTGTTTGTTTTATTTTGTTTTGCTTTTTCCATATGGAACCACCAATGGAACCACACCCTAGGTATGAGTTTGGGAAGGGGCACTTATGCAACCATGTTATGGTATGTGACAAGGAGGACATGTGACATGTAGTACTACTAGCTCATGGAGCTTACTTATACTCTCTGTTCCTGCTTTTGCTTGGTATTGAGCATTCCGTTTACATCTTACAAAGAATCACTACAGGGCCAGCCTTGATTTATGACTTGATGGGTTTTAAAGGACTGAGTTCATGGTGGTAAGTTCCAGATCCATAGCCACTTGGCGTTCCACGGTTAAGTATTCCATTTCTACCAGTGCTCAGTCACATGCCAGGAGCTATCTTTGCTACAGATTGCATAGCTTTGCTCTAGGGGCTTATGTTTTCAGTCGTCCTCTACGGCCTGCCATAAATACTACACAAGATGCTTTTCAATAATGATCCCTGCAACACAATATCACATACTGATGGACCATAGGCGTATGGGGCAAGACTGCTTACCTCACAAGCTGGGAATGTCACAGAGCCTTCCCATTACCTGGTACATGAGTCAGAGCAGCACCCCCATGTATGGGTGAAGTGTTACTTTCTTTCTTTTGTTTTAATTTAGAGAGGGGGGCGTGCAGGAGTGGGGGGAAGGTCCACCATGGAACCAACGTGGGGCTCAATCCTGGGACCATGAGATCATGACCCGAGCCGAAATTAAGAGTTGGAGGCTTAACTGACTGAGCCATCCAGGCACCCCTAAAATGCTACTTTCATGAGGTATAAGGATCTCTTAGGCATTGTGCCTTCTTCTTTGTAGTAGAGGATGTAAGATGGTGCAATTTGTCTTTTAATTTCGAAGGGATATCGGCATACTTCTAACCAATAGATCTCAAAATAATGTACTGAAGTGTCAGGTCCCCGAATTTTTGTTGAACTTAATCCCACCCTTTGACTCAGATGAGTCTCAAAAGTCTTCTACTACTATAGCCTATAGCTACCTCTTGCTCTTATACAATCAGCATGAGGCCATCAACATAGTGGATCAGTGTGATATTTCTTGTAATGTCTGGATGATCCAGGTTTCTTTGGAATGTGATTTAACTCTGTTTACAAGCCTGATGTCCACAAAAGGAGCTGGGAATAGCTCATGAAAGGGAAACCTGTTACCTTGTTGGGGAAAATTTTCTTTATTAGCTTTTGGAGTGTGAAAAATATAGGGTACCAAAATCTTTGAGTTAATCCTTGTCCTATGTGTCAGCAGCTTGACCCTTCTGAGTAAGAGACCTAATCTTGGCATAATTGACTTGCTTGGGCCAAGCATTCAATCATCTCGTAAGCTCAACACTATTAAATCCTGGAGTTGATGTTCATCATTTCTCCTTATCAATTGCACAAGATGGGAGTTTCTTGTAAGTTACTAAAAAAAAAAACCTCTCTTAATCTCACATTTAGTTTTATTTTCCTGTTAATTGCCCAGATTTTTTTTTTAATCTATCTCTAGGGAATCAGTGTAGACATGGCAACCCAAAGGGGAGCTCTGAAGCAAATATTGCTTGTTAAATGAATGCCATGTTGGGCAAAGATGGCTAGGCTCATAAACCACCACCCACTCAGTCATTGACTAGGAGTCTCCCTAGAAGAGAAGCAACTCTACTAACAAACTGAGGCACATCCTGAGGGTGTAGACTGTTGAGTCAGTAAGCTAACCACTCACCTGCTGCTGGGCAGTGACTGCATTCTGGAAAGGGTCCTTGGGAGTCCGAAATAAGTGTCTGCCACACAAGTACTCACAATGCTCACTAAACACTTTTTTTAAATGTCACCTTCTTTAAAACTTAATTTGAATTAAAGGCAAAGACATATTATCAATGAGATCAACATAGACAGTGTGAGTTTAGGGAGATACGGAGATTAAACAACAACAGAAAAAAGGCTTTCACAAAATTTTAAAGTATTTTATTTTCCCTTTTGCATTTTAAAATTAGTAGCAAAGAATGCTGCATTTCTCTTTGCCAAATGTATTTATTTAACACAAATCTTCTACTGGCCATATCATAAAATATATTAATATTTTTGTTATTAGATGGTGGTATATAAATACATTGTGTTACATTCTAACTATGTGAATTGAAGGATTTAACATAAATGGAAAAATACACTCTAATGAGCATTAAATTCTTTTTGCCCAAAACATTGGTTAAAATTTAGGACAGGTTTATAAACATTTCCTCCCTCAGCCCCTCTTATTGCCCAATGAAATGTTCTCAACATGGGTTCCTAATTACTGCAAGGTTTATTTAGGGGTGCTTATGTCTGGGAATACTTGATTTTTATTCCTCTGGTCTTTGACGAAGAGGCTCTAAGTGGATTTTTAAATCTCATGGTGGGCACTTATTATTCTTACTGTATTCAGTGAAATATAGCAGGGAATTAGCCCCTGCCTCCTGTTTGGCCTGGGATTACATAATAAAAGCATTCTACTGTAAAGTTCACATTGATTTTACATAGAACTTTTCTATTTAAGGAAATTAGAACCTAACATTGAATTCAAAGCTCATTATAGCTTCAGGGAAGTTGAATGTAAGCTAAATTTCTCTTTGAAATGGATTTTTCTTATGACAGATACCAAATTTAGATTAATATTTTACATGAACATTTGCATTTGCTGTATAATCACTTTTATTCTGTGTTTCTCCTATTAATCTCCTGAGATTGGGTAATAGAAACATTATCCTGATTTTTCAGTTGAGGAATTCAAGTTGCACAGAAGCTCCTGGCTTGTAACACTCATGTAGCACATTAGCAATAGATCTAAAACGGGGATATATAGCATACAAACCACAATCTTCCTTCTGAGTCTGTTCCTTCACTTTTTATGTAACTATGCAATTTAGGGAACATTAGGGATTAATGTCAATTGCTGACATTTGAATTTTATCTCCTCTCTTATTCCCTTCAGAAACTCTTTCATCTCAGCAGTTGTAGATTTCGTGAAGACAAGAAACCTATTTCATTAATTGCTTTAGCTCTACCGTGCATGGTTAGTTAGTGAAACTTCAGTGTTTTTGACAGCCAAACATCTACAGACCTCTACAGAAATGATGAGTCATTAATATGTTTAATTAATAGTTTAAAATGTTGGCTACTTATATCAGAGATTGACAATGGATTCTCTGTTTTAATTGGTCATTTACCACATTTTAAATTTTACTTTATCATCAAATAGGTTCTCAAAATAAAAATCTATTCATTTTAATTTATCCTTGTATAAAGCATGAATTTATCCTAATACAAAATGCCATAGTATTTCCTAAGCCATATTTGGTTAGTATGTCCTTTAAGACATTAATTCCAGAGGGAAGAGAGAGTGTTTCAAATTTATATATAACTTTATTGCTTTAGTACTGAATAAATCATTTCTGACGAGGTGTCTACAACATAATAGAAAGCAATTTCGCTATGAGTTTAACTTAAATAGTTTGCAATAATATCACATAGTTTAGGTTCCCAGTTATACATCATGCCCTACACATACATATTCTTGTTTATTATAGCAGAAAATTTGCTTAAAATAAGAATATATTAGGTAGAATTATTATCTTAGAAGACCTTGAGCTTCCTTCTCGTATACCAGAAGAATGTAGATAAAGAGAAGGAAGAAGGAGTAAAGAAAAGACAGAAAGAAGGGTGTACACATTTCTAACTAAAATTGGTATCAGACAAAGGTACGTGGGGCATTCTAAATTTTCTCTTTCTCTCTCTGGCTTTCCAAGATTCAGAGTTTCCATACTCCCATATTGATTGGTTAAGAGGAAAACCTACCACTTTTTTTTTTGGCAAATTTCCAACTTCCTTATAAAAATATTTCTTGGGACTCCTGGGTGGCTCAGTTGGTTGTCTGCCTTCAGCTCAGATCATGATCTCAGGGTCCTGGGATGGAGTCCCGCATCGGGCTCCTTGAGCAGCAGGGAGACTGCTTCTCCCTCTGCCTGCCATTCCCCCTGCCTGTGCCCACCCAAAATAAATAAATAAAATCTTAAAAAATATATATATTTATTTTTCCTCATTTTTTGGGGGGTGGAGGGAAGATAGTTTAGTACAAGTTTTAAAACATTTTCAAACATATTTATTGAGGTATAATATGCATACCAAAAATTTTACTAATTTGAGCATTTAATTTCCTGAACTTCCACATACTGTTGAGTATGTTCTTCCTATCATGTCTAGATCATACTTACTGTGAAGCTTTTATCTCACCTTTTATTATAAAAGTGATCATTTTTATATGTTCACTTATTTCTTGCTTAGCAAATAAACTAGAAATATTTTTCTCTAGAGTTCACATTTTCTTTCAATACAGCTGCTTAATACTTAAAAATAATTTTAAAATATGGAATTTCTTTTATTTAAATTTATCACTTTTCATTTTTCCATAGACTAAATATTAGCTGAACATATATTTTAAAATTACAGAAAGCTAAGGGTACACAACATTAGTTATTTCCTATATCTAATCCTATAAATTCATTTCTTATTTTAGCTAAAAGTTCTACTTGAGATAAGATGAGTCAGGCTAACTGGAGTCAATGTTAATTCAGAGTAGTTTACTATTTCTTTTGGCATTGGAAAAATACCCGCTTAGACATACTATCTACACTATATCAAGGATTACTTTGAATTAATAAAACATAGTAATGTATTTCCTTACTTCTTAAAGAAAACATAAATTTTAACTATATTTCCCTTTTTAAATAAAATATACACTCCTTCAATAAGCACATAAAGCTCTTCATGAGTCCCATTCCTTCTACCCTTTTAGACTCACCTATTATGGAGTCTTCACAAGAACTGATTCATCAGTTATAGAAACAATTTATTTTTCCTGAATAGACCATACATTCCTGAATGGTTCCCATACTTTTTTTTTTTAAAGATTTTATTTATTTGACGGAGAGAGACACAGTGAGAGAGGGAACACAAGCAGGGGGAGTGGGAGAGGGAGAAGCAGGCTTCCAGCTGAGCAGGGAGCCCGATGTGGGGCTTGATCCCAGGACCCTGGGATCATGACCTGAGCTGAAGGCAGACGCTTGATGACTGAGCCACCCAGGCGCCCAGTGAATTGTTCCCATACTTGATACCTTTTCATGTGCCATTTTATCCACCAAGGATGCCATTTTTTCCCCTCATTCACTAGACTCATCATTTTTGTATACTTTTGCTCAACCCCTAGATTAAGTCTTTTTCTGGGCTCCTATAGCATCTTGTTTCTGTCTCTAGAATGGCAATCACCATAATATTAAAAATGGTCATGTTGTGCCACCTTCAGTATCCACAGCACATAATAGCATATAAGCTAACTAATGCATTATGTTAACAATTAATAAATCTTTGCTATTAATTGGCTGGATATATATACATTAATAAGTTCATCAATCATGAGAATTAGCTAAGATATGGGGGAAAGAATATAATAATAATTATCATTTATGGAATGTGTATTTTGTGTATTAAGTTTTAAATATCCTTCTAACTTTAGAATGAGGAAACTGAGGCAAAGGAAGTTAAATGACTTGTCGAAGGCATATAACCAATATAGGAGTCAAAATGTGAACAGAAGGATCAGGGCATGAACACTCAGAGATGGATAAATGCAGGGATTTATTTATAGCAATTAGAAAAAAATAGAAGCAAAATCAATTAAAAAAAAATATATACCCCCTGGGGGGAAAAAAAGTTTCTTAAAATGAAACTCCAACAGATCCTCAAGCATCTCAATAAAATCTTATACTGTTTACTAGCTTTAGACAGTTTTTACTTCATATGAGTCTGAACTAAGTCATAAATGTCTTAGCTACTCATTCACCTCCAGGGACTTACTGTTTCTAGATTATGTCTTAATTTTGTACCTTATTTTGTAGACCTAACACAAATTCCTAAGTTTTCACTCAGTTTTTTGGAAACCAAGAACATGTTTAAAGTATAGCTTTAAAGAAGTGTCTTAGGCCTTTATCAAAGATACTTCTCAATGATCCCCACCTCCTGGTATTCATGCCCTTGTGAAATTCCCTGTCTCTGTGTGGGCTGGACCTAGTGACATCTAACCAACAGAATACAATAAAGGTAATCTGGATGTCTCTTTTGTGAATGGATGATAAAAGATTATGATTTCATCTTGCCAGAAGATTCTTTCTTAGTGGCTTTGATGAAGCTTGCTGCCACTTTGGGGAGGTACACCAGGCAAGGAACTCTGAGGAACTGAATGTTGCCAAGCTACTGAGTGAGACTGGAAGTACAATTTCCTCCACTTGATGCTTCAGATGAGTGTGCATACCCTGGGCCCACACCTTTATTGCAGCCTTGTGAATGACTGTAAAGCAAAGGACCCAGATAAGCACTGTCCAGGTTCCTGACCAACAGAAGGAAAATCTGAGATAATGTAAGTGTGTGTGTGTGTGTGTGTGTGTGTGTGTGTGTGTGTTTTGCTTTCAGTGATTAAGTTCTGTAATGATTTGTTACATAGCAATAGATAACCAATGTATGAAGTCGTCACAAGAATGTTTATATATATATATAAATTTCATATATATATGTTTATGTTTTATATATGTATATATTATGTTTTATATATGTATATATTATTTTATACATATGTTTATATATATGTGTATATATATATATGTGTGTGTGTGTGTATATATATATATATATATATATAATTTCTATGTATATAAAAAATTTCTTACCTGAAGGAGTTTGGTGTGGTTGTTCAAATCCAAGGCCAGCAGCCTATAGGAACATTTCATAAAAAGAATAGGTGTATTCTTTATTATTGAGCCTTTTAAATTTAATTTGCCCCAAAATATAATCATTTTGGGTAGCACAGGTATAAACTACATTTCACTTGAAATCATACGGTATAAATATCAGTTTTCATTTTTCATGTTAGATAAAATTATAGATCATGTTTTTTTATTTTTATTTTTTAAATATGCACAATTAACTTGGATTTCAGTTAGTTGTGTATGCAGATACATTTTAGTATTAAAACATCATTTTATATCATTTTTAATAAATTACAATAGTCTATTTACTTGTACATCCAATATGACCCTTTTTAGGATATTATTTACTGTGCCAGGTTTTCCTACAAATGAGGAAAGAAAATTTAGTGGCATCGGCCATCATTTTATTTAATACTAATATCCTCTGAGAAAAAGCAAATTTGAATTTAAAGGATACATTGTATCATCCAAGGTTTTTTTTGTTTTTTTTTTTCCCCTCAAATCTGCATTCTTTGGCTTAGTAGAATGAGAGGAGAATAAGAGTTTCTATACATATTAGACTAACTCTGATGAAACTTCTCAAAAGAATTTCAATAAGATTTTCATATCTGGGGGAGGGCAACTACGGATAGTAACCACAGATATTAATCTGTAAACAGATTACATGTTATAAATAAAGATCTTTAATTATTTTCATTTTAATGTGTAAAGCAAAGCAAAGGAAATTCTGACACCTCCCAAAGGAAAAAGAAAAAGAGAATTCCAGAAAGTAATCTCAGACATTAGACAATGCTTGAGATTCTATTTGCAATAAGATTTAGGTAATTTTCTGAACCTGTAAATGGCATGTTAAGCTTAGACTTCTGGGTGTACGGCACAGAGGATGGAATCTGATTCCTCATTCTGATGTACAGCAGCATGTGACTATGGACAAGTCACTTAACTTCTGTGCTGTGGGGCACTAGTGTCTATTTAATGTCTTTCAAGTAGAAGAGAAAAGGGGTTAGGCAAGTTCATCACTTAGGCAATTTTTAGCTGAATGTCATTTAATTGATAAACTGAATTTTATTCCCATCACTGAAGAAAGTTAAACATTTTCCTTCTCACTATTTTTGTCAACCAATCACTGCTTGGCTTTTTCCATGAAAACTAGAAATTATCCATAAATACAAAAATGTTAGTATTTAATAACCACTTAAATAATGTTTGCTTACTGATGAAGCAATCTTATTAAATATCTTCATTTTATAACTTAGAAAACTGGGGAAATACTGTAAATTTCCAAAGAATCCTAAAATTGGTGTTGAAACTCAACTATAGTGTCTAAGTATCATGGTTGATGTCTAAGTATCATGCTAAGTATCATCTTAGCAAAACATTTTGAATCATAAATTTAGAATACTGACTATTGAACTGTGAATATGGAAATTATTCTTATTCTCCAAGTGATGAAAAATAATTGTTGTTAAAATAGAGATGCATCTTAAATTCTATATATTTATCTCCTAATAAGAATTAGCCATTTGAAATGCTTAAGTAGTTATGGATTTCAGGACTCTCCAGAAAACACAGCAATGAATATTGAAAGAACAGTACCCAATCATTGTTACTTTGTGAAAACTGGTTCAGGAGAATGTACACAAAAAATTAGGAAATTTCAGCATGGGCTGATATCACTACTCTGAAGGGAGTTTTCTATTCTTTTCTAAGACTAATGGAATGTAACTGCCTATCAATGCTCTACCTTTGATCTTTATCTTTAGGACTTCATGGATATCCCTACCTTGGAATTTCACAATTATTTTCCTAAATGCACAGAAAGTGAATGGACCTGGACTTTCTCAATAAAGCACATGCTACAACATTTTCTAAATGCCTCTCTTAATTGTTTCTTTCAGAGATCGGATTTTATCCTAACCTGAGATGTATTACAACCACAGCAAAATAGTACCACCATATTGTTGACACAGTCAAAATCCTAGCATCAGCTCATCTTAAGCAACATAAATACAGCTAAAACATCACCATGATGCAAAGATGACATTTAAGCCTGTATGGAAACCACCTTTAGCAGATTTTTAATGATTATGGCTGTGTTGTGCATAAAGGAACACCCATATGTTTGTGGGGATTAGGACGTGGTCTAGGAAGAAAACCAAGGCAAGCTACAGCCACCTTGTGTAATCAAGCAACCTGCAGAAGGCTGCCTAGGAGGCACTGAGTGTACTGCTTTGTGCAGTGGAGGTCCCACAGTGTTGTATTCCCATTACTATTCTCAGCACATACAGACATAAAGATAATTGGGTCTCACACATAACTTTCTAAGCCTAGGTTTCCCTATATGCAGAATATGGTTATTGGTTCTATGTTTTCTCACAGAGCTGCTTTGGTCATTAATGAGATCATTACTACTGCTTCCTTTGAGGTCTTTGAACTAAGGAACTCTATAAATAAAAGACCCTATTATTTCACCACTCTTGATACTCACTAAAGAACCGTTCCCTGAAAATACAGCCTTTCACTTGCTCTGTGTGTAAAATCTCCATTGCCTGCAATGGGAGGGTTTATGTGGCATAATTACAGGAATCTGCCTGTTTTGCGGGGTATTGTACAGTAGCATTCCAAAACATTTTAAAGAAAAGAGATGCTAACATCCACCCACACTTCACCTAATATTGCTAATGCAGAACACTGACTCCAGATGTCTGCAGCTTGCTTCCAAAAGACCTTCCTCTCAGGATACTCCGAAATTTAAATGTTAAAAAAATGTCCCTGAAGAGTGGATATTAGGGCTTTATCAATAACTCTATTAGTACTTCTGGGAGTCTTGACTATGTTTTCATCTAATTTTGTTTTAGGGGCTTGCTTTTTGTACTCTTTTGAATAGAGAGAGATTAACAACACTAGCAGTGCCATTAATCCTGACAGGCCTAAGAGCTTTCTCCTCATTTTCCCTTTTTTCTTTAGTTTATAAAAGACTAAATTGGTGACGAATAGAGACAAAACAATAATGCTTATTCATGTAGGTTTTTGCATCTCCGATGCTATTATACTATATCATGAATACATTTTATTACTGTGATTTAAGTAAAATTCCTGAATATAATTTAGCAATGTGCAAATGATGTATACACAGTATATTTTTTAAAAAACTGTGTAATACTAAGTATAGGAGCATGCCACAAGAGGCTGGAGTTTTAAGTTATTTTCATCTAATATTTATACATTCTATGTATTTGGTACTATATGATAGCTTTGAGCTATTTTTTCTATAAATAAGATCAGTTAAAATATAAAACGATATTATTGATATCATTTGCATTATTCTAATTCCTGGAAATTTGTGGTCAGGATTTATTTATGTATTCTCCCTATGCCACTTATTGGCTTAAGTGTTCAAAAAGGGCTTCCTTTATCTCCATAATTTCAATATTTCTTTCCTGTAGTCCTTACTATTTAAATGTATTTCACTTAAATCTTGTGATGTGCAATCTCTAATAAGCTACAACTTTTGTGTAAGTGTTCATTTATATGTGGGTATACGGAAAAATACTTGGGGAAGTAATCATCATTCTAAAAATCACTTTCTAAAATCAGATAACTAGGCATCCTGCATTCAGTCCACCTGTGTTTTAACTCTAAGCTAAAAACTCTTTTCATATTCATAAAACATAACAAATGTGAATTATTAGGAAGTAACAGAAAAAAGTAAAATTTAATCCATTTTTCATAAATGTAAGAATCACAACTTAATGTTCCTCAAAAAAAACGCTCTTATTAATTACCTTCATTTTGTACAATCTGTTTTTTGCATATCTGCTTTTCCCCAACTCCTTTCTTTTTTTATTACTGTTTTAACTTACTTGAACAAGTTTTGATATTATACATTTTTAATAATGGAAAAGTAACTAAATTAAACTTACTTCATGTCATGATCTTCTAAATGGCAAATAAATAAAGCCCACTAATTCCAAAACTTTTCTAAAGTCAGTATTAACATACATATGCAATATAAAAATTATATATATATATATATATTAGATCTGTAGTCAATAGAACTACATTGTTCAGTACATACATACACAGTCTGGGTTATTGAGAAACTTGTGTTTGTATGAATGTGTGGATACACTTCTGTATACCTGTTTAATACATACACATATATATTTGTTTTGCAATCAAGTTTGCATATGTATATTTAGTTTTTATTTATTTACTTGTTTAATACATACACATATATGTTTTGCAATCAAGTTTGCATATATATATTTAGTTTTTATTTTATTTATTTATTTATTAAAGATTTTATTTATTTATTTGAGAGAGAATGGTAGAGCATGAGCAGAGGTGCTGGATCCCAGGACCCTGACTGACATCATGACCTGACTGAAGGCAGATGCTTAATGGACTAAGCCACCCAGGCGCCTCTAGTTTTTATTTTAATTCCACTTAGTTAACATACAGTCCTATATTAGTTTCAGGTGTACAATATAGTAATTCAACATTCCCATACATCACCTGTGTTCATCTCCAGAAATGCATTCTTCTTCACCCATCCCCCCACCCACCTCCTCTCTGGTAACCATTAGTTTGTTCTCTCTAGTTCAGAGTCTGTTTCTTGGTTTTTCTCTATCTCTCACTCTCTTATTTTTTTTTCCTTTTGCTCATTTTTTTGTTTCTTAAATTCCACATCTGAGTGAAATCATATGCCACTTGTCTTCCTCTGACTGACTTATTTGCTAAGTATTATACTCCATAGCTTCATCCACACTGTTGCAAATGGCAAGATTTCATACTTTTTATGGCTGAATAATATTCCACTATATATATATATATATATGGAACTGCTTCCATATCTGGGCTATTGTAAATAATGCTGCTATAAACATAGGGGTGCATATATCCATTTGAATTAGTGTTCTTGTACTCTTTGGGTAAATACCCAGTATTATTGCTAGATCATAAGGTAGTTCTATTTTTAATTTTTTGAGGAACCTCCATACTGTCTTCCATAGTGGCCATACCAGTTTGCATTCTCACCAACAGTGCACAAGTGTTCCTTTTTCTCCACATCCTCGCCAATATCTGCTGTTTTTTGTGTTGTTGATCTTAAACATCCTGATATGTGTGAGGTGATATCTCATTGTAGTTTTGATTTGCATTTCCCTGATGATAAGTGATGATGGGCATCTTTTCATGTATCTGTTGGCCATCTCTATGTCTTCTTTGGAGAAATGTCTTCATGTCTTTTGCCCATTTTTTAACTGGATTATTTGTTTTGGGGGGATTGAGTTTTATAAGTTATTTTCCTTTTTCTTTTTTTGGGGGGGGTCCAGTAAAAATTTATTTACAAAACCAAGTGGCAGGCTAAATTTGGTCTACACGCTGTACTTTGCTTACCTTATGATAGAATATAGAGGATATATTACCTTTGGAGTAGGGACAAATGGGTGAGGAGAGGGTGCAGCACAGCGCAGGCAAAGAGCAATCATTAAACTCTGGCATCAGACAGACCCGCCCTTCAGCTCAACTCTTTTATTTTCACAGTGCACATAGCAGGTGTTTTGGGCACTTTGTGCTCTCCCTCTGCCTCAAATTCATATGATTAAGCCCTGCCTCTCAATGCAATAGTATACAAAGTTGGGCACTTTGGAGGCAATTAAGTTAGATGAGGTCATGAGGGTGGGGCCCCTTAATGGGATTAGTGTCCTTATAAAAAGAGAAAGAGAGACCACAGCTTTCTGTTTTTTCTCCACCATGTGAGGACACAGTGAGAAGGCAGCCATCTACAAGCCAGAAAAAGGATCATTAGTAGGAAGTGAATCTGCAGGCAGCTTAGTTTGGACTTTCCAGCCTCTAGAACTCTGAGAAATAAATGTGTGTTGTTTAAGCCACTCAATCATATTTTTTTATAGCAGCCCAAGCTGACCAAGACAGCAGGCACTCAAAAATACAAAAATGTTTACCAGATATCAGACTCTGAGCAAAACTTATCACTTCAGGATACAATGATGACTACAGAAATAAGGGAGAAAAGTTGTAGGATAGATCATTCTCTCTCTAAATATTGTCTCTTTCCTCTTTCCTCACTCCTGTCCTCTGGTACTCCAGTTACACTGATTTATACTTTTTTCCTTCGTTTTCAAGTTTTCATTTAAATTTGAGTTAGTTAACATACAGTGTAATATTAATTTCATGTATAAAATTTAGTGATTCCTTACTTACATAAAACACCCAGTACTCATCACAACAAGTACTCTCCTTAGTACCCACCACCCATTTAACCCATTCTCAACCCACCTCCCCTCCAGTAACCCTTTGTTTTTTCTCTATAGTTAAGAGGCTGTTTTATGGTTTGCCCCTCCTTTTACTTTTTTCCCCAGTGTTTATCTATTTTGTTTATTAAATTCCACATGAGTGAAATCATATGATATTTGTCTTTCTCTGACCGGCTTATTTCACTTAGTATAATACTATCTAGCTCCATCCACGTCATTGCAAATGGCAAGATTTC